>NC_052339.1:29124449-29199449 GCF_016432855.1 Salvelinus namaycush
AATGTGAACCCTTGGGGTCCCAAGGAAACCCTGATTTAACCTAAGCTAGCAGTGTTATTAAAAGTCTTATTGAAACATGTTCTCAGAACGTTATTTAATTACCTTCCAATAAACTATGATTTCCGTTCTCAGAACCTTCCTGCAACCTAAAAATGTACATTCCTAGAACAGCCTAAATGTTCACTTCCGGTCTCAGAAAGTTTAAATAACGTGCAGTTTTACAAGAAACTTATGGCTATGTTCCCAGAACCAATGGGGAACAAAAAACTTACGTTCCCAGAACTTTCAAGGAAGCAAATGTGCTAGCTGGGAATGGTGTAGTTTCCTGAAGCAGGTTTTCTCATTCGAGTCTGGTGGGTTTTAATGGTGGGGGGGGATCAGGGGCTTCGGAAGACAGCTGAGCAGGGATGTAGTGCTGCCTGTGTGCGCGGGAGCAGCACCCCCTCACTTTTATTCAATTTGCAAATACACAGAGCTGGTAAAAATCATTTCTGGGAAATAATTTCTGAAGCTGAATCAGTGTCATGCAAGATCACATAATGATTAGTATTTTACATAACAGACGGAATATAATGGCATAGCATGGTAGGCCTTTAATGTTACTGTTACACTAAAAACACCTCATTCATAGGGAATTTTAGGATGGTTAGCTGAAGCTGAATAGTCACATTTCTTTTCTAATGCGGCCAAAACTCAACAGCGTGTGCCACTAGGCAGGATATACAGCCAAGTCGTTCAAAATGTGACATTTATCCATGTCCTGAGGACGTCGGGAAATGCCTTAAAAAGTGGCCACTGGCCACTATTATCATCAAGTAGGTCAGGGATGGGCAACTTTCAAATCAAATGACATTTTATTGGACACATTCACATATTTAGCAAATGTTATTGCGGGTGTAGTGAAATGCTTGTGTTCCTAGCTCCAACAGTGCAGTAGTATCTAACAATTCACAACAATACACACAAATCTGTGTGTATTGTTGGGGCCACAAAAAAATCTGAACTCATCATGAGGGGCAGCAGTTGCAGCAGTTGCTCGCGGGTCTGCGTACCCACATCCATTCCATACCCCCATACCCCCCCCCCCCCCCCCCATGCAATTCTACACATTTTGCCATGGGGTGTAGAGAAATGTTTACAGTTTGTAATATGATATCTGAGTGAAACTGACTAAAAAAATATATGGGGCCCCCTGGCTGGTAATTCAAGCATGATAACACGTTTAGATAACTGCCAATTAAACTAATTTACCAATCTAAAAAATGTTTAGCTGACATGGGCCAATTGACTGACTATCAGTGACTGATGTAACAAGAGAAAAACTGCTGATGCACAACCAAATTTCGAAATTGCAACTTGTCTATTCTATTATTCTAACTTGCAACGGTAAATTGAAACCCAGAAAGTTCCGGGTTTTGTCTCTGCGTATTGAAACAGGTAAGATCAGGTAAGATCAGGGATATTGTCTCTGCGTATTGAAACAGGTAAGATCAGGGATATTGTCTCTGGGTATTAAAACAGGAAAGATCAGGGATATTGTCTCTGGGTATTGAAACAGGTAAGATCATTGATATTGCCCCTGCATATTAAAACAGGTAAGATCAGGGATATTGTCTCTGCGTATTGAAACAGGTAAGATCAGGGATATTTCCCCTGCATATTGAAACAGGTAAGATCAGGAATATTGTCTCTGCGTATTGAAACAGGTAAGATCAGGGATATTGCCCCTGCATATTAAAACAGGTAAGGCCAGGGATATTGTCTCTGCGTATTGAAACAAGTAAGATCAGGGATATTGTCTCTGGGTATTGAAACAGGTAAGATCAGGGATATTGCCCCTGCATATTAAAACAGGTAAGATCAGGGATATTGTCTCTGCATATTAAAACAGGTATGGTCAGGGATATTGTCTCTGCGTTTTGAAACAGGTAAGATCAGGGATATTGTCTCTGCGTATTGAAACAGGTAAGATCAGGGATATTGCCTCTGCGTATTGAAACAGGTAAGGTCAGGGATATTGTCTCTGGGTATTGAAACAGGTAAGGTCAGGGATATTGTCTCTGCATATTAAAACAGGTAAGATCAGGGATATTGTCTCTGCGTATTGAAACAGGTAAGATCAGGGATATTGCCCCTGCATATTAAAGCAGGTAAGGCCAGGGATATTGTCTCTGCGTATTGAAACAGGTAAGATCAGGGATATTGACTCTGGGTATTGAAACAGGTAAGATCAGGGATATTGTCTCTGCGTATTGAAACAAGTAAGATCAGGGATATTGTCTCTGCGTATTGAAACAGGTAAGATCAGGGATATTGCCCCTGCATATTAAAGCAGGTAAGGCCAGGGATATTGTCTCTGCGTATTGAAACAGGTAAGATCAGGGATATTGTCTCTGCGTATTGAAACAAGTAAGATCAGGGATATTGTCTCTGCGTATTGAAACAGGTAAGATCAGGGATATTGCCCCTGCATATTAAAGCAGGTAAGGCCAGGGATATTGTCTCTGCGTATTGAAACAGGTAAGATCAGGGATATTGTCTCTGCGTATTGAAACAGGTATTGTGGTGAAATGGAAGAGGAAAGACAATGTAACTATTGTGACCTCGAAGAAATTGAGAATGAAACTCATGTTATTCTCTATTGCCTTGTTGCTCTTATTCCAGAAAGCACACCAGATATACCCTGGCATTATGTGGCTGAGCGATGAGGAGAAACTGAAATGTTTTTTTGTCCATTGTGTATTTCCCTTTGCGGAATATTTAGATTGTGTATAGCCTTGTCTCCCACAGTCTGTTTGTGTCAGACTGGGTTCTGTCACGTTCCTGACCTGTTTTCTGTTGTTTTTGTATGTGTTTAGTTGGTCAGGGCGTGAGTTGGGGTGGGTAGTCTATGTGATGTGTTTCTGTGTTGGGTTAATGTGTTGCCTGATATGGTTCTCAATTAGAGGCAGGTGTTTGACGTTTCCTCTGATTGAGAACCATATTAAGGTAGGCTGTTCTCACTGTTTGTTTGTGGGTGATTGTTCCTGTGTCTGTGTATACCACACGGGACTGTTTCGTTTGTTCGTTCGTTTTAGGTAGTCTGTTCCTGTTTCATGCGTTCTTCGTCTATATGTAAGTTCTATTGTTCAGGTCAGTCTACGTCGTTTGTTATTTTGTAATCATTCAAGTGTACTTCGTGTTTTGTCTTTCATTTAATAAATTCATTATGTATTCATCACCCGCTGCGCCTTGGTCCGCTCATTCACCACAAGACGACCGTTACAGGTTCAAATGCCTTCTGTTTCATTTTACTGTATTTATTTATCTGTGTATGTATGTATGTACCGTAAGTATATTTTTTACTGCTCTAGGGACATAATTATTGTTTGGATAACCTTATATACTATTATGTATTGATTTTATCTTTCATTTGTTTCACTCTTTATGTGATGCGCACTGCAGAGAACACCGGAAGAAGAATTATCGCTGAATTATCACAGTGAATTATTGTAATGTTTGTTTGTGTCAATTAATCCCATAATGTCGAAGTGGAATAATGTTTTTAGAAATTTTTACTAATTAATGACAAAGGAAAAGCTGAAATGTCTTGAATCTGTCACGTTCCTGACCTGTTTTCCTTTGTCATGTATTTGTTTTAGTTGGTCAGGGCGTGAGTTGGGTGGGTTGGTCTAGGTTTGATTTTCTATGTTGGGATTTTGTGTTCGGCCTGGTATGATTCTCAATCAGAGACAGCTGTCGATCGTTGTCCCTGATTGAGAATCATACTAAGGCAGCCAGGGTTTCACTTGTGTTTTGTGGGTGTTTGTTCCTGTGTCAGTGTTTGGGCCACACAGGACTGTTTCGGGTTAGTCACGTTTGTTGGTTTTTGTATTTTGTAGTGTTTGTTGTTTTTCCATTAAATAATGAATACTTACCAATCCGCATCTTGGTCCGATCCATGCTCCTCCTCGTCTGAGGAGGAGAACGACTACGACAGCCGTTACAGAATCAATAAGTATTCTACCTCATCTCTGTACCCCACACATACAATTATCTGTAAGGTCCCTCAGTCCAGCAATGAATTTCAAACACAGATTAAACCACAAAGACCAGGGATGTTTTTCCGTGCCTCACAAAGAAGGGCACCTATTGGTAGATGGGTATAAAACAATCTGACATTGAATATCCCTTGAGCATGGTGAAGTTATTAATTACTCTTTGGATGGTGTATAAATACACCCAGTCACTACAAAGATACAAGCGTCCTTCCTAACTCAGTTGGCGGAAAGGAAAAAAACCGAGGCCAATGGTGACTTTAAAACATTTACAAAGTTTAATGGCTGTGAAAGGAGAAACCTGAGGATGGATCAACAACATTGTAGTTACTCCACAATATTAACCTAATTGACAGAGTGAAGAAAATGAAGCCTGTACAGAATAAATATATTCCAAAACATGTACCCTGTTTGCAACAAGGCACTAAAGCAATACTGCAAAACAATGTGGAAAATACATTTTTGTCCTGAATACAAAGTGTTATGTTTGGGGCAAATCCAGTACAACACATTACTGAATACCACTCTCCATGTTTTCAAGCATAGTGGTGGCTGCATCATGTTATGGGTATGATTGTAATTATTAAGGAATGGGGAGTTTTTCAGGATAAAACAAATTATGGAATGGAGCTAAGCACAGGCAAAATCTTAGAGGAAAACCTTGTTCAGCCTGCTTTCCACCAGACACTTGGAGATTAATTCACCTTTCAGCAGGATAATAACCTAAAACATAAAACAAATCTACACAGGAGTTGCTTACCATGAAGACAGTGAAGGTTCGAGTTACCGTTTTGATTTAAATCTACTTGAAAATCAATGGAAAGACCTGAAAATGATTGTCTAGTAATGATCAACAACCAATTTGACAGAGTTTGAAGAATTTGGAAAATAATAATGTGCAAATGTTACACAATCCAGGTGAGGAAAGCTATGCTCTTAGAGACGTACCTAGAAAGACTCACAGCTGTAACCGCTTACCCTAAGGTGCTTCTACAAAGTTTTGATACAGGGGTGTGAATACTTATGTAAATTAGATATTTCTGTATTTCATTTTCAATTAATTTGTAAAAATTTCTTAAAACATGTTTCCACTTTGTCATTATGGTGTATTGTGATTAGCTGGGTGAGAAAATAAATCTATTTGACCCATTTTGAATTCAGGCTGTAACTAAATGTAGAAGAACTTAAAGGGTATGAATAATTTCTTAAGGCACTGTATTTAATCCCTTTTCTTGGGTAGGCACAAAACCACCTTCATAGTTCCATTCATAAAAAAAAAAGCGGTACCAGTTACCTTTAGACAGGTCCCGTGACACTTGTGGGGGTCGAAGAGCACAATGGAGTACACCACACTGTTTGTGGGAATCTCCCCTTTCACATTAGTTTGTAGCCCAAACGGTTCGGACGCTACAAACAGATGTTGGCACATCGATGGTACTGACTTCAGACGAGTCCTCTGAAACTGAGAGTGGTCATGATAAAAGTTTGTAGGTCAAACAGTTTGGACCCTACAGACGTTTTTGTGAGAAGACATAATTTTCGTTATGTCTCATGATCTGACAAACAGCGGTGTAGCTCTGCCACCTTTCACCACAGATACGGAAGTGCGACACTGGTTGATGTGGTGGATTGAGACGCATCCAATGCAAAAAAAACATGTCTCTAGCTTAAACTGACAGATCTTTATGGGGATTTTTTTGTTTTGTAACTTAGATTGATGCACCACTGAATCAATAAACTCTAGGGAATGAGTGCCTAAACTTAACCCTTAACATCAAATTTTGACATTTGGAGAAATGGAACGATACAGAGCAGCATGAGCAACAAAAACACTTTGAAAAAAAAATACATTTGGAAAAACGTGGATGATTGTCTAATTCTGCAGTGAGACTGACAGCTTGTTGGGGAGAGAGTGAGGGAGAAAGGAAGAGATGGAGCAGGAGGGAGAGAAGGGAAATGTAGGTGGAAGAGGAGAGTTTATTGACCAGTTTACCAACAAAGCATAAGATTGACCAGTTTACTGTTAAGCATAGGACTATCAAAATACACCACCCCAAAGGCCTTTTTATAACATCTGATTCAAAGTACCTTCTATGAGGTCAGAATACTTGGCTTGAGTTCTAAAGCTTATGTAAGAAACACGTTCAATTCTCATTCATTGGCTCACCATGTTGTGAGTGTATATAAAGAAAGGGGACTGAGATTCATAGGCCACATCATTTGTGAAGAAGTTTTATTTCAGAATAAGTGGTGCTGTTGCTCTGCTGGTGCTGCTCTTCTGTCTGTCTGGAGCATGGGCTCAGGGAGAGAGTGGAGGTGTCAGAGAGAATTACATCACTCAACAGGGTCACAGTGCAGGGGGAGAGAGCAAGGAGAGAGGTTCAGATTGAGAGCCAAGGGACTGAAGCTACAGAGACGACCCACAAACAGATGGCTGGCCCGACTACCACCACCCCTGACATCTGGACTGAGCTGAAGGAGATGAGACATGGTGGCGGAGCATAGTAGAGCTGACTGTCACTATGACTGAACTGCAGTGCCAAATGAACAAGGTGGGGGAACTGGAGAAACAGAACTCAGATAAGCGACCACTATGCATGGATATGGAAGATCATTTGGTCATTCTTTGAGTAAAATATCAACAGTTTGAGAATTAAATAGTGTTCTCATAATTCCAGGACAAGCAGCAGAACATGAAGGCCAGAGTGACGGCCAGTAAGAACAAGGTGGAGGATCTGCAGAAAGAGAATGCTGTGATAATGTTGCGTTTAGGAGGTAGGTAAAGGAGTCAGGCGCAGGAGAACGGAGATGTCTGAGAAGCGTACTTTAATCGGCAAGTCCCCCAACACAGGTATGGCACAATCAAAAAAGGTACAACGCCCCCGACAACAGAGAACCCGTACAAACGCACGGAGGAACAAACAACGTTCCGACAATAACACACTATTATGAATCCGTGAAAACAAAAAATGGCATAACCTCACCGAGCACATCACAATGAAAGAATAATCCCTCACAAACCTAGGCAGGCAACAGGGTAAATATATACACACAGAAATTAAGGCAAATTTAACCAGGTGTGAAAAGAACCAAAGACAAAACAAACAGAAAAGGAAAAAGGGATCGGTGATGGCTAGTAGACCGGCGACGCCGACCGCCGACGCCGACCGCCGAGCGCCGCCCGAACAGGGAGAGGTACTACCTTCGGTGGAAGTCGTGACAAATGCACGTGATTTGAATCCACATCACACATGACCAATGTGTAAGAATAAATGAAAGTGTCACGCTCGTTTTTGTAAGAATCGGACCAAAATGCAGCGTGGTTTGGGTTCATCATCTTTATTACGTGAACCGGCAAAAAACAATAAAGAACAAAACGAACGTGAAGCTATGCAGTGCTCAAGGCGACTATACACAAACAAGATCCCACAACCAACAGGTGGGAAAAGGCTGCCTAAGTATGATCCTCAATCAGAGACAACGATAGACAGCTGCCTCTGATTGGGAACCATACCAGGCCAACCTAGAAATAAAGAAACTAGAATGCCCACCCTAGTCACACCCCGACCTAACCCAAAATAGAGAATAAAGGATCTCTAAGGTCAGGGCGTGACAGAAAGTTACAATTTCGTAGCGATTCATGATCATTGAACTGGTTGTTCATTCAGAAGTGACTGTTTAGTTAACTGATTTTCCTTTCGTGTGGTGTTATCCCTGGATACCAGAGTGACAGCCAGTGAGATTGAGACCACAGATAAGGAGAACAAGACAGTGCCATCTGTTGTATAAGTAGGTGAGTGACTGAGTTTGAACTGGCGTTTTCTGCATGCTGCAAGACCGTCAGTCAGATATGCCATTAGCTTGTGACAGTCAAGGTTACTGTAACAAAGACGCTGAGAGTCGAGAAGCAGTTGGTACGTTTAATAAAACATGGAACGAGACATAGCAGTGGCATCTACGCATGAACACAGGAACAATACTGACTGGGGAAAGAACCTAAGGGAGGTAATGGAGTCGAGGTGTGCGCGTAAAGTGCTGGTGCGCGTAATGATGGATGCCAGAACTGGTGGTTAGTATACCGGCGATGTCAAACGTCGGAGGTGAGGAACGGGAGTAGACGTGACAGTACCCCCTGACACACGGCTCCTACGGCAGGACGACACCAACCAGAGGGACGGCCCCAAGGACGAGGAGCGGGCCGGTCCGGGCAGCAAAGGTGGAAATCACGGATGATGTTGGGATCCAGAATGTCCTCCACCCGGAACCCAACACCCCTCCTCTGGGCCATACACCTCCCAGTCCACCAGGTACTGGAGCCGACCCCCACGACGTCAGGAGTCCAGTAGGGATCGGACGGCATAGGCCGGAACCCCTCGATGTCCAGGGGGGGGCGGAGGGATGTTGTGGGGACAGCAACAGCTAGGGGACCAGGTACCACCGGCCTGAGAAGGGAGACATGAAAAGGTGAGATACGGTAGTCACTAGGAAGCTGTAACCTATACATACCTCGTTGATCCTCCAGAGAACCTTTAACGGCCTCACAAACCGGGGGCTCAGCTTCTTGCAGGGCAGGCGGAGTGGGAAGTTCCTGGTAGACACGATCAGACACGATCTCCAAATGGAAAACGGGGGTCGCACTGCGGTGGCTGGCTGCCTGACGTAGCGAAATCTTGGCGTACTCAGCCCATGGAAGGAATCGGGCCCACTCTCCCTGCTGGTCCTGACAGTAACTCCTCAGGAACCTCCCCAGCTCCTGGTTCATCCTTTCCACCTGCCCGTTGGACTGAGGCCTATACCCGGAAGTGAGGCTGACCGTGACTCCGAGCTTCTCTATACCCGTGATGTGAATTGGGGGGCCACGGTCAGAGACAATGTCCTCCGGAAGGCAATAATGCCGGAAGACCTGCTGGAATAGTGCCTCAGCAACCTGGAGAGCAGTAGGGAGACCAGAGAGGGATAAAATGACAGTATTTGGAAAATATATCCACAACCACCAAAATGGTGGCGAAACCGTCAGAAGAGGGGAGATCAGTAACAACAGCGTAGCGAGTGACGTCCTGCACCAAGGTTGGCCACCAGTTCTTTTCAGAGATGGATTGGGTAGTGCGAGAAATACCTGGATGACCACCGACGACAGCTGTGTGTGCCCAGGTCAGCAGCCAATCCCTTATCCCCGTGGGAACATTGATGCACTCAGGAGGACAGTTAGTGGGTGCGGGCTCCCTCTCCAGAGCCTGGCGGATGTCCACATCTACGTCCCAGACCACAGGGGCTGGGAGAGGATGGGATTATAGGTGCATTCTGGCTAGGACCCCCCCAGAAATGTAGAGATGGGGCAGGGCATCAGTGTTTTTTTTTAACCTGGGCGATAGGTCAGCGTGAAGTCAAATCTTGTGAAGGGCCCACCTTGCTTGTCGCGGATTCAGCCTCCAATGGTCGGTGAGGATGACGAATGGGTCCTTGACGCCCTCCAGCCAGTGTCTCCACTATAATGCCAACTTCACCGCCAGGAGCTCTCGATCACCGATGTCATAATTCCTCTGCAAGGAACAGTTTCTTAGAGTAATATGCAAACAGATACAATTTCTGTGGGTTACCTTGTCGTTGAGACAGATCTGCCCCCACGCCTACCTCTGAAGCGTCCAACTACACCACAATGGATATCGTGGGATCTGGGTGTTTGAGCAATGGGGCGGAGTTGAAACGTCCCTTGAGTAGACGGAAGGACTCGTAGGCTGCTGGGCTCCGCACCAACCTACATGGACCACCCTTGAGGAGAGAGGTGAGAGGAGCCGCGACGGAGCTGAAGTTCCTGATGAAACGGCGCTAGAAGTTGAAAAACCCCCAAAACCATTGTGATCCCTTTATGGTGGTTGGGACTGGCCATGACCTGATCGCATCTATCTTGTTGTCCATCCTTACTTCAGGCTGATTTTGTAGCCTAGGAAGGAAACAGCCTTCTGATGAAACTGGCACTTCTCAGCCTTGACGAACAGGTGGTTAGCAGGGAGGCGTTCCAGGACTGCTCGAATGTGAGCGATGTGATCCCCCAGGGTAGCTGAGTAGACCAGGATGTCATCGATATACAGTATATGACCACCTGGCGTCCAAGCATGTCCCTGAACTCCTCGTTAACGAATGCCTGGAACACTGACGAAGCATTGGCTAAACCAAATGCTATCACCAAGTACTCGTAGTGACCAGACATCATGCTAAAATCCATCTTCCACTCATCCCTCTCCCGGATGTGGATGAGATGGTATGCACTCCGCAGGTCCAGTTTGGTAAAGAACCAGGCCCTGCAGAGCTGTTCAATGGCTTCTGGCACCAATGGGAGAGGGTAACGGTACTTTCATTGTGATTTCATTGAGTCCTCTGTAATCAATGCATGGACGTAACCCTCCATCCTTTTTGGCTACGAAGAAGAAACCAGCCGACACAGGAGAAGTGGATGTGCGGATGAAACCTTGTTGCAGCGCCTCTTGTATGTACTCCTCCATGGCCTGGGTCTCAGCCACCGACAGAGGGTAGATGCGTCTGTGCGGGGGCGCAGAACCTGCAAGCAGGTTGATGACAGTCCCAGGGGCGAGGAATAAGACAGGTGGCGCGGGTCTTGGAAAATACCTGAAGGGCAACCACAGGACTCTCAACCAACGTGGAACCACAGGGGATGGAGGCCGAGGATGAAGGTGATGTTCTCCTGATGAATGGATTCCACGGTGAGGGTGGGTGGTTGGGTGATGGTTCCGGATCCTAGTGGCCGATTATTGAGGGCTTGAACCGGGAAAGGAAAGGAGAGCGGGTATGAGATGATGCTAAGAAGGAGGCATGGGTCTGGTCAATAAAGTTCCCTGCGGTACCGGAATCCACTAACGCAGTAGACACAGTACATGAGGGACAGTCAACTAGTGTGATGGACACGAAAAAGAGTTTAGCAGGAAGTGATGAAGAGGGAATACTCACTCATGCCCCAGGAGGTGGAAGATCTGCTCTTGTGGATCCCAGGTTGGGAAGTACAGGATACTGCTGGAGCTGGTGCCCTCCTTGACCACAATAAAGACAGAGCCCCAGATGTCTCGGTCTGCATCGCTCCGCTGCAGGGAGGCGTGTGAGCCCTACCTCAGTGTGTTCAGGCTCTGAACCAGAGTGTTCACTGAGGGAGGGAGAGAGGCGATGAGAGTACTGATGCTCGCGAAGTAGGTTATCCAGATGGATGGCCATCGCAATGATTGCGTCCAAGTAGAGGTTGTCATCTCAACCGGCCAGTTCCGTCTGGACCTCCTTGCGCAGACTTCTTCTGAATAGCGTACGAAGCACCGGCTAATTCCAGATGGCATGGATGGTGCCATCTGGTCCCCCTGCCGTAATTGGAGTAGGTGCTCACCACCCCCCCCCCCCCCCCCCCCCCCTGCCCTCCTAGGGATCATCGAAGATACATTTAAACAGAGCCATGAACCCTGCATATGAATCTAGCTCCTCCTCTCATCTCCTCTCCTCTCTCCCAGATGGCTGTGGCCCATTCCAACACCTGCCCAGTCATTAGAGAAATAACCGTGGCAACCTTGGACCTCTTGGTGGTGGGGGCTCCCATCTGGTGGCAAAGTAGAGGGAGCACTGAAGTAGGAAGCCACGGCATTTAGATGGGGTGCCGTCATATTTATCCGGGAGGGAAAAACGGGCATTGCTGACCTGAGCGAGTTGCAGAATGGGCTGTTGTGCTGGCTTGCTGGATCGACTGGTTGTAGAGTATCCTCCGCTAGTTGATGGCAACGCCTCCTGGGTATATTCGAGACGTTGCACACTGCGAAGAACCTCTTCCATAGCCGTCCCCAGTTGTTCCAGCTGGTCTTGGTGTTGAAAAAGAAGGTATCCCTGCTCGTCGACTGTCTGGGAGATACTGTTTTCCTGCTGCTTCCATTGTTTGAATCAGTATTCTGTAACAAAGACGCTGAGAGTCAAGAAGCAGGTGATACGTTTAATAAAACAACAAACACAGAACGAGACAACATAGCAGTGGCGTCTACACATAAACAATACTGACTGGGGAAAGAACCTAAGGGAGTGCCAGATATAGGGGAGGATATAAGCGAAGTAATGGAGTCTAGGTGTGCCTCATGATGATTTCATCAGAAGGCTGTCTCCTTCCTAGGCTACCAAATCAGCCTGAAGTAAGGATGGACGACAAGGTAGATGCGATCAGGTCATGGTGTGCGTAATGATTGGTGCCAGTTGTGTGAAATGATGGATGCCAGGACCTATGTTAGTATACTGGCGACGTCAAACGCCGGAGGGGGGAAGCGGAAGTAGATGTGACAGTTACTCATCACATGAGCGTGGTTCACCTAACCACTTACATTACATAGGTTAAAACTTCTTATGGCTGGGGGCAGTATTGAGTAGCTTGGATGAATAAGGTGCCCAGAGGTGCCCAGAGTAAACGGCCTGCTACTCAGTACCAGTTGCTAATATATGCATAGTATTAGTATATTTGGATAGAAAACACTCTGAAATGTCTAAAACTGTTTGAATGATGTCTGTGAGTATAACAGAACTCATATGGCAGGCAAAAACCTGAGAAAAAATCCAACCAGGAAGTGGGAAATCTGAGGTTGGTCGTTTTTCAACTCATTCCCTATTGAAGATACAGTGGGATATTGGTCATGTTGCACTTCCTAAGGCTTCCACTAGATGTCAACAGTCTTTAGGAACTTGTTTGAGGCTTCTACTGTAAAGGAGGGGCTCATAAGGGCTCTTTGAGTCAGTGGTCTGGCAGAGTGCCACAAGCTCGTGACGCTCATTCACGTGAGAGGTAGCTCACGTTCCATTGCTTTATCTACCGACAAAGGAATTCTCCGGTTGGAACATTATTGAAGATTTATGTTAAAAACATCCTAAAGATTGATTCTATACATCGTTTGACATGTTTCTACGGACTGTAACGGAACTTTTTGACATTTCGTCTGCTCCTAGTGAAAGCGCTTCGTGACTTTGGATTTGTTTACAAAACGCGCTAACAAAAGTAGCTATTTGGACATAAATGATGGACATTATCGAACAAAACAATTTTTTTTTTTGAACTGGGATTCCTGGGAGTGCATTCTGATGAAGATCATCAAAGGTAAGTGAATATTTATCATGTTATTTCTGACTTCTGTTGACTGCACAATATGGCGGATATCTTTTTGGCTGGTTTGGGCTCTGAGCACCGTACTCAGATTATTGCATGGTTTGCTTTTTCCGTAAAGCTTTTTTGAAATCTGACACAGCGGTTGCATTAAGGGGAAGTGGATCTAAAATTCCATGTATAACACTTGTATCTTTGATCAACGTTTATTATGAGTATTTCTGGAAATTGATGTGGCTCTCTGCAAAATCACCGGATGTTTTGGAACTACTGAACATAACGCGCCAATGTATACTGAGATTTTTTGATTTAAATATGAACTTTATCGAACAAAACATACATGTATTGTGTAACATGAAGTCCTATGAGTGTCATCTGATGAAGATCATCAAAGGTTAGTGATTAATTTTATCTCTATTTCTGCTTTTTGTGACTCCTGTCTTTGGCTTGGAAAATGGCTGTGTTTTTCTGTGACTTGGCGGTGACCTAACATAATCGTTTGTGGTGCTTTCGCTGTAAAGCCTTTTTGAAATTGGACATTGTGGTGGGATTAACAACAAGATTACCTTTAAAATGGTATAAGATACTTGTATGTTTGAGGAATTTTAATTATGAGATTTCTGTTGTTTGAATTTGGCACCCTGCACTTTCACTGGCTGTTGTCATATCGATCCCGTTAGCGGGATCTCAGCCATAAGAAGTTTTAACTAAGTAAAACTGCACAAATGTTTCTTTCTAAATCCAGCTTTGGAGGCCAAACTGCATACCAGAGAGAGGGAGGTGGAGCAGCTGAAGAGAGAGAATGCAGGTAAAACAGATGAGTAAAGTTAATTGTTACTTGATAAGCCTAATCAACATTTTGATAATCTTATATTGAATTCCATTTTATTTGAAAATGACAACCTTTTCTGTCTCTCCTTTCCTGAGCATTCATTCTAATTACTAGTAAACACCTTAATCGGTGTTCCAGCAGTGTATTTGATATGCACATGTGCTTGCAGAGAACGCAGGTAAATCAGAACGCCATTAAAAACCCATCACATTGACTGTAAGGTTATTATAATTTAGTAGTTGACAAAAAATATAAATTGTTCTCCTCAGTATGAAGATGCATTTAAAAAATGTCATGATATCCAATTGCGATCTAGTCTCATCACTGCAACTCCCCAACGGACTCGGGAGAGGCATGACCTACCAAACCGTGTTACTTAACTTCTTGTGGGCAGGGGGCAGCATTTTCACTTTTGGATAAATAGCATGCCAAAATTCAACTGCCTGCTACTCATCGCCAGAATATAAGATATGCATATTATTAGTAGATTTGGATAGAAAACACTCTGAAGTTTCTAAAACTGTCTGACTCATGTCTGTGAGAATAACAGAACTTATGTAGCAGGCAAAACCCTGAGGACAAACCATTCAGAATTTTTATTTTTTTGATGTCACTGTCTTTTCAATTAGTTTTCTTAGAGAGACCAGCTTTCTAATAGACTTGCTTGCAGTTCCTACCACTTCCACTGGATGTCACCAGTCCTTGGAAATCGGTTGAGGTTATTCCTTTGTGTAATGAAGAAGTAGGGCTATCGTAAATGAGGGTCACATGAAGTACATTTTTTGAGAGAGGCACGTTACGAAAAAAGTTGCGTCAGTTTGTTTTCTTTTTGTATTGGACACAGATTATCCCGTCTTCAAATCGATCGATTATTAACGTTTAAAAATACCTAACGTTGTATTACAAAAGTAGTTTGAAATGTTTTGGTAAAGTTTACATGTAACTTTTGATACATTTTGTAGTGAAGTGGCGAAAGTTGGAAGCTGTGTTTTTCTGGATGAAACGGTCCAAATAAATTGACATTTTGGATATATATCGACGGAATTAATCGAACAAAAGGACTATTTGTGATGTTTATGGGACATATTGGAGTGCCAACAAAAGAATTTCGTCAAAGGAAAGGCATGATTTATATTTTATTTCTGCGTTTTGTGTCGTGCTTGCAGTGTTGAAATATGCTTCTCTCTTTGTTTACTGTTGTGCTATCATCAGATAATAGCATCTTATGCTTTCGCCGAAAAGCCTTTTTGAAATCTGACATGTTGGCTGGATTCACAACGAGTGTAGCTTTAATTTGGTATCTTACATGTGTGATTTAATGAAAGTTAGATTTTTATATCATTTTATTTGAATATGGCGCGCTATATTTTCCCTGGCTATTGGCCGGTGGGACGATTACAAGTACTGACCACACTAATCCAACACACACTGGATCCAGCTACAGTCCAGTATTACTAGCAGTGTCTATGAGAAATGGACAGTGATGATCTCTCTCTGCTTCTCCTCTGATGCAGGCATCTTCACAGCACCAGTGAGAGAAGTCTACTACTTCAGATTCACCGCCTTTGAAAACCGCACTGGGAAAGCCATGGCTGTTTACCTTTACCACAATGACGAGACGGATGTTTAATAATGACACCAATGATCAGTATTATGAGTACATATCTAATGCTTTGTCTCTAGAGCTGGATGAGGGGGAGGTGGTCTACATGCCCTGCAGGCCGTGGACTCTGGGATAATAATAATAACCACAACACCTTCAGTGGCTTTCTTCTCAGCCCTATGTGAAGGCAGCACCATGCTGTAATTAATCCTGTTTACAGATGTGAACAGTTCTGTGGTTAATGCCCCCAATGTTCCTCTCTAACCAATAAATAAGCATTAGAAAAGCCAGATGACTCTCTCTTGTATCATTGATATTTTAGTATCAGCAACTTGAAGTGATAACAATTCTTATTGCTTTATCCTGATAAAGGTGGAGCTATAGCATACAGCTTCCACCTATCCTATGCTCTTAGAGATCTTATGGTCAATGAGGGCAGAGGAAGGGGAGAGAGTTACAGATTCTGAATCCTTGTCAACCAATCATGGGCGAGGGAGAGAGGGGATTATAGCTTTATCAGGATCTTTGACGTTTTTCTTAAATTTGACCTCTTCTCTTTGTCTTTTGTTTCTCTCCCTCTCTCTCTATCTCTCGCTTGCTCTCTCTATGTCCCTACATCTGCCTCTCCTTCTCTCTTTCCCCTTCTCTCTCTATCCGTTATACTCGTTTAGCTAATTGAGCTCGTGAAACGTTTCAGAAATCAATTACTCCCTGACATTACTAAAAGAAAGCTGCTTATTTGAGACCATACCGTATCTCTCTCTCTCTTTCCTGGAAAAATAAACTTGTATGACCCTAGAGGTAATTGGAAATGGTTTCTCTTCTTTTCCTACTGTAAACAAACAGCCACTAGATAATTAGGTTAATGTCGATGTGCGAGAGAGGGGAGTGGGAAAGAGAGGAAGGAAGGAAGGAGAAGAAAGAAAAGAGGAGATCAAGTGGGAGGGAGAGAACAGGGGATGGAGGAAAGAGAGAGGGGAACGGGAAGATTTTGGAAGAGAAAGGAAGGAGGAGTATGGAAGGGGAGAGATGAGGAAGATAGGGGGAGAAGGGAGGAGTGGAGACATATGGGGCAGAGGCAGACCTAAAACGATGACTCAGTCATGTTACTTATCAGCCTAAGCCATTGCAGCACATGACTTTGACACAAACTTTCCCACTGTCTCCGTGGTAACGCCACAGAGATACAGCCCTTACAACATATGACACCCCACACAACTCAACGTGTTGGCGATTACGAACATTGATTAAGTCATACAAGTTTTTTTTGGTGACCAGTTTACCGATAAAAGCTTC
Source organism: Salvelinus namaycush (assembly GCF_016432855.1). Lineage (NCBI taxonomy): Eukaryota > Metazoa > Chordata > Actinopteri > Salmoniformes > Salmonidae > Salvelinus > Salvelinus namaycush. The sequence continues at coordinate 29,141,342 of NC_052339.1, forward strand.
CGAATATAAAAATACACCCTCTCCAAAGGCCTTTTTGAAACATATTTAAATGACCTGCTATGTAGTCAGCTCACCCAGTTTCTCCCTTTATCCGAATACTTGGCTTCAGTTTTAAAGTGTGCTTCAGAAACATATGTTAAATTCTAATTCATTGGCTCACTATGTTGTGAGTGTATTTAAAGAAAGAAGGGGACTGAGATTCATAGGCCACATCATTTCTGAAGGGGTTTTATTTCAGAATAAGTGGCTGTTCGCCACTTATTCACACTTAGCTCTGCTGGTGTTGCTGGTCTGTCTGTCTGGAGCATGGAGTCAGGGAGAGAGTGGAGGGGTCAGAGAGAATTACATCACTCAACAAGGTCACAGTGAAGGGAGAGATCAGGGTGGAAGTGGTTCATATCATGAGCCAAAAGACTGAAGCTACAGAGACGGCTGAAGGAGCTGAGAGACATGGTGGTGAAACAGAGAGCGGAGCTGACTGTCCAAGACTGAACTGAAGAACATTGAAGCCAGGCTGAATTTATTTTATTTAATTAACCTTTATTTAACTAGGCAAGTCAGTTAAGAACAAATTTTTATTTACAATGACGGCCTACCAAAAGGCAGAAGGCCTCCTGCGGGGACGGAGGATGGGATTTAAAAAAAATTATAGGACAAAACACACATCACGACAAGAGAGACCCCACAACACTACATAAAGAGAGACCTAAGACAACAACATAGCATGGCAACACCACATAACAACAACATGGTAGCAACACAACATGGCAGCAGCACACCATGGTAGCAGCACAAAACATGGTACAAACATTACTGGGTACAGACAACAGCACAAAGGCAAGAAGGTAGAGACAACAAAACATCACGCGAAGCAGCCACAACTATCAGTAAGAGTGTCCATAATTGAGTCTTAGAATGAAGAGATGGAGATAAAACTGAAGGACAGTGAGGATCTGGTAGATGAGCAACGATTTGAACTTTGGCTGGAGGAACAGAATGCAACAGCATTTACCATTGTGCTTTCACTGAAAATAATGACATCCGGTCTACCGTCTACCGTCTACCTCGTACCATCTAAACGTGGCATTACTTACGCGGGTCCTTTTTTAACAATGTAAGTTAAAGATAAGATTAAAACAATAATATAAACAATTTAAATAGTGACAGAAGGAATTAACACAGTGTATATTGATTAACACTAACGAGTAAAAACAACATGGCTGTATACAGGGAACAAAGTCGAACAAAGTCGATATGCCGGGGTACGAGGTAATTGAGTTAGTTATGGTACATATACTGTAGGTAGGGGTAAAGTGACTAGGCAACAGGATAGATAATAGACAGTAGCAGTAGCGTATGTGGTGAGTGTGAAAGTGTGTGGGCGTATGTAGTGTGTGTGTGTGTGTGTGTGTGTGTGTGTGTGTGTGTGTGTGTGTGTGTGTGTGTGTGTGTGTGTGTGTGTGTGTGTGTGTGTGTTGGGGTGTCAGTGTAAGTATGTGTAGACTCCAGTGTGTGTGCATATAGTCAGTGCAAAAAGGATCAATGCAGGTAGTCCGGGTAGCCATTTGGTTAGCTATTTAGCAGTCTTATGACTCGGGGGTAGAAGTTGTTCTGGGTCCTGTTGGTTCCAGACGTGGTTCACTGGTACCGCTTGCCATGCGGTAGCAGGGAGAAAAGTCTATGGCTTGAGTGTCTGGATTTGACAATGCCGTACTCATCACCCTCTGTAACACATTGCGGTCGAGTGTCTTGTCCTACCAAACGGTGATGCAGCCAGTCAAGATGCAGCTGTAGAACGTTTTGAGGATCTGAGGGCCCGTGACAAATATTTTCAGCCTCCTGAGGGGGAAGAGGCTTTGTTGTCTCCTCTTCCGACTTCCTGACGGGCCGCCCCCAGGTAGTAACGGTAGGCAACAACGCGTCTGCCACGCTGATCCTCAACACTGGGGCTCCTCAGGGGTGCGTGGTTAGTCTCCTCCTGTACTCCCTGTTCACCCACGACTGCGTGGCCAAGCACGACTCCAACACCATCATTAAGTTTGCTGATGACACAACAGTGTTAGGCCTGATCACCGACAATGATGAGACTATAGGGAGGAGGTCAGAGACCTGGCAATGTGGTGCCAGGACAACAACCTCTCCCTCAATGTGAGCAAGACAAATGAGCTGATCATGGACTACAGGAAAAGGAGGGCCAAAGAGGCTGAAGTGGAGCTGGTCAAAGGTTTCAAGTTCCTCGGTGTCCACATCATCAACAAACTATCATGGTCCAAACACACCAAGACAATTGTGAAGAGGGCAGGACAACACCTTTTCCCCCTAAGGAGACTGAAAAGATTTGGTATTGGTCCCCAGATCCTCAAAAGGTTCTACAGCTGCACCATCGAGAACATCCTGACAGGTTGCATCACCGCCTGGTACGGCAACTACTCGGCCTCCGACTGCAAGGCACTACAGAGGGTAATGCGTACGGCCCAGTATATCACTGGGGCCAAGCTTCCTGACATCCAGGACCTATATACTAGGCGGTGTCAGAGGAAGGCCCAATTTTTTTTTAAAGACTCCAGTCAAGTCCTAGACTGTTCTCTCTGCTACCGCACGGCAAGCGGTACCGCAGCGTCAAGTTTCGGACCAAAAGGCTCCTTAACAGCTTCTACCCCCAAGCCATAAGACTGCTGAACAATTAATCAAATGGCCACCTGGACTATTTACATTGCTGTTACTCGCTGTTTATTATCTATGCGTAGTCACTTTACAAATTAATGTGACAAATTAAAGACTAACCTGTACCCCTGCACATTGACTCGGTACCAGTACTCCCTCTATATAGTCTCATTATTGTTATTTTTATGTAATTTTCTTGTGATATTTTTTGATTTTATTTATTTTTTTGTTTGTTCCTCCCTATAGGATGCCTCATCATTGTCGGTGATCAGTCCTAACACCGTTGTGTCATCAGAGAACTTTATGATGGTGTTGGAGTTGTGCCTAGCCACACAGTCATGGGTGAACAGGGAGTACAGGAGGGGACTATGCACGCTCCCCAGGTTTCCTTGGTGTTTTTGGGCACTGGGACTATTGTGGTCTGCTTGAAGCAAGTTGGTATTACAGACCAGGTCAGGGATAGGTTGAAAATGTCAGTGAAGACACTTGATAGCTGTTTATCGCATGCTCTGAGTACGCATCCTGGTATTCCGTCTGGCCCTGCGGCCTTGGGAATGTTAACCTATTTAAAGCTCTTACGCACATCGGCTACGGAGAGCGAGATGACACATTCATCTGGAACAGCTGTTGCTCTCATGCATGGTTCAGTGTTGATTGCCTCGAAGCGAGCATGGAAGGCATTTAGGTCGTCTGGTACGCTCGCATCACTGGGCAGCTCTCAGATGGGTTTCCCTTTGTAATCCGTGATAGTTTGTAAGCCCTGCCACATCTGTCAAGCGTCAGAGCCGGCATAGTAGGATTCAACTTTAGTCCTGTATTGACACTTTGCCTGTTTGATGGCTCGTCGGAGGTTGTAGCGGGATTTATTAGAAGCATTGGGATTAATGAGGTCAGTTCATTGGTGGCTCAACAACTGAACTGTCAGCCATGGGGGCCACAGTGACAGCCAGTGAGAAGGAGGTGGAGGAGCAGAAAAAGGAGGTGACGGCTCTTAGAGAGGAGCTGAGCATCACCACTACTGAACTGCAGCTCCAGAAGAACAAGGTGGAGGAGCTGGAGAAAGACAATACAGGTAAAGCACCGCTATGTAGAGACATTAACATTTGTTTGGTTCATTGTGAAGTCAGTACAGTAAAAGATCTACAGATTTTGGAGAAAATATTTCCCATAATTCCAGGACAAGCAGCTGGACTGTCAGCCATGGGGGTCAGAGTGACAGCCAGTGAGGAGTTGGAGGAGCTGAAGACAGAGAATGCAGTTAATATTATAAAGCTACATCACACATAATCATTGTGTAAGAATAAATTACAGTTGAAATTGCATTTCGTTGTATATGTTTATTACTTGATCATAATTGGACTGATTGTTCCTTTAGAACTGACTGTTGAGTGAATTGTGTTTGGTTGCAAGTGATGTTAGCCCCGGAGGCCAGAGTGACAGCCAGCGAGAGTGGGAAAGCAGGTAAGGAAAAGAAGAGATTCACTGTAATCCTTTGCATAATTTTAGTGTATGTGAGTGTGACAGAGTGGGTTTGGACCTTGGTTGTCTGTCCTAAAAGACGCTTAGGTTAGGGAGATAATAAAAGTCTTTAGTTCTCAGTCAAGGTTACTCATCACAGGAGCGTGGCTCACCAGACCAACTCCATTACATTGGTTAACTAATGTTTTTCTTTAACCGCAGCCTTGAAGGGCAGACTGAGTTCCAGTGAGACGGAGGTGGAGGAGATGAAGAGAGAGAAAATGAACACTGATCATTCAATCTCATTGTTACTTAATGGTCTAATCAACATTTTTGATTAACTCAAATTGAATTCCTGTTTATAAAAAATATATAATTGATATTTGGTTTTCATTGTGTTGTTTTAGTTTTGTTATTATTAAAACCTCTTACAGCGGAAATTGAAAGAAGGGGGGCTTCTTTCAATTTCCGCCTGAAGACATACCCAAATCTAACTGCCTCTAGCTCAGGCCCAGGAGCAAGGATATGCATATTCTTGGTACCATTTGAAAGAAAACACTGAAGTTTGTGTAAATGTGAATTGAATGTAGGAGAATATAACACAATAGATCTGGTTTAGATAATACAATGAAAAAACCCTAAGTTTTTTCTTTTGAATTGTTGTATCATCATCTTTAAAATGAACAAGATAAAACAAACATTCAGATATGAATATGGGGACAATTTCAGTGAACAACATAAGAGGGCAACAGTACTTGTGCAAAGTTTCAGAATGATAACTTCCAAAATGAGTGTGCTACATGACATTCATCATGAAGTCACCCAGGTATCCCACACAAGTAGCCCAAATGTACCCAAGTGGCCAAATTGGTGAAGGTATACATTTTGAAACAAATAACTATATACAAAATACCAAAATGGTATTCTAACACACCCCCCAAAAAAATTTAGGAAAAAAAAATGGGGGAAAAAATATAAAGAAAAAATATATATGCATTTACAAAATAACATGGGTAACTATTTACACACTTTCAATATTTGGAAGACCCTCTGTCCTCTATCAAATCAAATCTATTTATATAGCCCTCAAGAGTAAATATGAACAGTTTACCTCTAGATGGCCCGGGAGGTGTGGAGCCAGAGACAGCAGGGGTCCAGCTGGATGAACCAGCTTCAGAGGGGGATGGACACACGTTGGGGATGGACACGTTGGCGGCAGACACACGCATCTCGACCATGCTCCCTCTAATCCATAATATGTAGACTGAGTTGAGGAAGCATGCGCTGGAGGAAGTATAGCCAATGTGTGCTTTACACATTTCATATTTTTTTTAATATATTGCAAATAAAATGTAAAGTGTGTGCCCAAGGTGCAGCATGGTAAGTGTTTATATTATTTAATAAAATACGCAACACGGATTATCACTGGAGTGGAGAGACACACAGGAGGCCTGGCTCTGGGAGAAGGCACAGGACTCACCAGGCTGGGGAGACATGCAGGAGGGTTAGATTTTAGCACAGGCACAGGACTCACCAGGCTGGGGAGACATGCAGGAGGCCTTGTCCTTGGCCGAGGCACTGGATGCACTGGACCGTGGAGGCGCACTGGCGGTCTCCAGCGCAGAGCTAGCACCACTCGTCCTGGCTGGATTCCCCTGTAGCCCGGCAAGTGCGGGGAGTTGGAACAGGCCGCACTGGGCTGTGCTGGCAAACTGGAGACACCGTGCGTAGGGCTGGTGCAGTATACCCCGGGCCGAGGAGATGCACTGGAGACCAGATGCGCTGAGCCGGCATCATCCCTCCTGGCTCGATGCCCACTCTAGCCCGGCTGATTCGAGGAGCTGTGATGTAGCGCACCGGGCTATGCGTGTATACTGGGGACACCTTGCGCTTCCCCGCATAACACGGTGCCTGCCCAGTCACTCTCTCGCCACGGTAAACACGGGGAGTTGGCTCAGGTCTCCTACCTGAGTCCGCCAATCTGGGGGGCTGCCTCTCGTGCCCGTTACCTCGCGCCAATTCCTCGTAGAATCGCCGCTCCGCTTTTGCTGCCTCCAGCTCCTTTTTTGGATGGCGATACTCTCCCGGCTGTGCCCATGGTCCTTTGCCGTCCAAAATCTCCTCCCATGTCCAGGAGTCCATGTTCCCACGCTGATTGGTCCTTTGTTGGTGGGTGGTTCTGTAACGCACGTCGTCGGGAGAAGGAGAAGAGGACCAAGGTGCAGCGTGGTAAGTGTCAATATTATTTAATAAAATACCAACACTTGACAAAACAACAAACACGACAAACGAACAGTCCTGAAAGGTGAAACAAACACTAAACAGGAAACAACCACCCACAAACACAGGTGAGAACAGGCTACCTAAGTATGATTCTCAATCAGAGACAACGATAAACATCTGCCTCTGATTGAGAACCATACCAGGCCAAACACACAGAAATACAAAACAATGACAACATAGAACACCAGACATAGAATGCCCACCCAAACTCACACCCTGACCAACCAAAATAGAGACATAAAAAGGATCTCTACGGTCAGGGCGTGACAGTACCCCCCCCCCCCCCCCCCCCCAAAGGTGCGGACTCCGGCCGCAAAACCTGAACCTATAGGGGAGGGTCTGGGTGGGCATTTCACCGCGGTGGCGGCTGGGGGACCCTTAACGCCGACCCCGGACCGGGGACCCTCGCAGCAGGCCCCGGACAGGAGGGAGAATCTGGCTGCTCCGGACAGGAGGGAGACTCTGGCTGCTCCGGACAGGAGGGAGACTCTGGCTGCTCCGGACAGGAGGGAGACTCTGGCTGCTCCGGACAGGAGGGAGACTCTGGCTGCTCCAGACAGGAGGGAGACTCTGGCTGCTCCGGACAGGAGGGGGACTCTGGCTGCTCCGGACAGGAGGGAGACTCTGGCTGCTCCGGACAGGAGGGCGACGCTGGAGGCTCCGGAATAGAGGGCGTCGCTGGAGGCTCCGGACTAGAGGGCGTCGCTGGAGGCTCCGGACTAGAGGGCGTCGCTGGAGGCTCCTGACTAGAGGATGACGCTGGAGGCTCCGGACTAGAGGGTGACGCTGGAGGCTCCGGACTGACCTCCTTCGTTGGAGGCCTCATGCCATGGATCCTCACTGGAGGCTTCGTGCCATGGATCATCACAGGAGGCTTCGTGCCATGGATCATCACTGGAGGCTTCTTGCCATGGATCATCACTGGAGGCTTCGTGCCATGGATCATCACTGGAGGCTTCGTGCCATGGATCATCACTGGATCAAAACCTGAACCTATAGGGGGGGGGGGGTCTGGCGGTGGCGGCTCTGCTCCACCTTAGTCTTGGCCCACTTAGGTGGCGCCTCTGGAGCGGGGACCCTTAACGCCGACCCCGGACCGGGGACCCTCGCAAAACCTGAACCTATAGGGGAGGGTCTGGGTGGGCATTTCACCGCGGTGGCGGCTGGGGGACCCTTAACGCCGACCCCGGACCGGGGACCCTAGCGGGCCCCGGACAGAAGGGAGACTCTGGCTGCTCCGGACAGGAGGGAGACTCTGGCTGCTCCGGACAGGAGGGAGACTCTGGCTGCTCCGGACAGGAGGGAGACTCTGGCTGCTCCGGTCAGGGCGTGACAGTGTTGTGAAATCTGTGAATGTATTGTAATGTTTTAAAATGGTATGAACTGTCTTAATTTTGCTGGACCCCAGGAAGAGTAGCTGCTGCTTTGGCAGCAGCTAATGAGGATCCTTAATATATACAAATACAAAATACCACCATCAGTGTCTTCCTTCTCAGCCCTGTGTGAGGACAGCACCATTCTGTAATGCTATAATGAACTAAACTTTCTGATGTGAACAGTTCTGTGGTTAATGCCCCCAATGTTCCTCTCTTCCACCTATCCTAAGCTCTTATAGATCTGAGGGCCAATGAGGACAAAGGAAGTAGAGAATCAGAATCCTTGCCAATCAATCATGGGGGAGGGAGAGAGAGGGTATCGCGTCATCAGGATCTGTGCCGTTTCTTTCTTCAGTTTTTTTCTATATGTTCTCTTTCTCTCTCTGTACCTACTTCTGCCTCTCATTCTCTCTTTCCCCTTCTCTCTCCATCCTTTAGACTCATTTAGCTAATTGAGCTCATGAAACTTTTCAGAAACCAATTACTCCCTGACATTATTCATTACAAGAAAGCTGCTTATGTGAGACCACTTACTTTATCTCCCTCTCTCTCTTTTTTGGAGAAAAGGAAACCTGTATGACCCTAGTGGTTATTGGAAAGGGAAATTGTTTTTCCTGTTTGCTAACAGTAAATCAATGAGATCAGCAATTTCCTTTCTCTTTTTGTATTTTTCTTTCACTCTAAAGCAGAGGTCTCCAACAGGTTGATCATGGGCTACCAGTAGCTCGCAGTCCACCTATGAGCAGCTCGCCAAACAATTCTGAAAGTACATGCAATTTTCACGTTGCACCACAAACTGTCATAAACAAATCTCACAAGTATCTGACACAGCGAGCTCTCAACTATTATCTAATCAACGCAATGTTGACATTATCACACCCCTGGCTAGCCATTCTTGGCTTAAAAAGCCAAACCTAACACAATATCTGACAATTAATTTCCAGCAATATTGCCCCTGTCTGTCTGTGGTGTGAGTGTTTGTCTATCAATCCAGTTGTGTAGCCAGTTGATGTGATAACTTATGGGTTGACAGAAATACCTTCCCCCAAACTTTCTCAATTAAATGTTAACTGCAGAGTAGGCTTACCTAGTAGAAGTATATCATGAGGAAGTATATCATTTGTATCTATTTGTTATTTGGAAACTTTACCATGAAATGAGCAGCAGCAGTACAGAACCATCACTAGACCAGCACATTAGACGGCACATTCCTCACTAGCTAGATGTGCAATTAAAGGGCCGGATGCTCAATTAAAGGGGAATTACACAAAAAAATATAAACGTGTTAGTTCTCTTCCAGACATAAAAAATTACAAAAGTAATCTAAAACCAGTAAAAGTCAACTGAGAAGATCATTTGGGAAAATATCAAACACACTTTGGGAAAAAATCTCTGATTTTATAGGCCCCCCCCCTTAAGAGTTGTTTTAATGAACCATTATTTTACCAGGTGTATTAACAGAAAACATAGTGCCCTACTTTCTCTTGTACACTAAGGACCTGGGGAAGAGTTGCAGGGGAGAAGAGAAGAATGTGCCTACTTGTGTTGTAACTTTAATGGGTTAGAGAGTTAATGTTTACAGTTAATTAATTGAGCTGTGTCTAAAGATTTTTCTTTTACAGTTTTTTAAATATGTACAATAATGTACAAGTACCAGAATGCCTTGAAACAGGAAGTAAGAAAAAAGAGAGCGCGGCAGTTATGTACAAGTGACAAGTGATTATTCTGGCTTTTGCTAGCAACTTTCTTTTGTTTTGTAGAATTCTAAGTGGTAAAATGTAACATGTAAAAATAAGTGTCCATCTTACAACCGACGTCCCGAGTCATTACTTCAAAGATAGTTATTCTATCATTTGAAAGCTAGAAAAAAATGAGCAACTCGCAACATATTACTTTTTTTTTTTAAGTAGCTCTCATGCTAGAAAAGGTTGGAGACCCCTGCTCTAAAGTGATGGTTTCTCCCCCTCTCTCCCTTTCTCTGTTTCTTTCTCTCTCTCTCTTCTTAGGGTATGTACAGTAGCTTTCACCTGCGTTGGTATGACAGACCTTTGAATTCTCCTCTGTGTCATGTTATTGGGGATGAAAAGAGCTTGAGATCAGATAAGGGAGAATATTATGAAGGTGCTAAATTGGATCTCTAGTTAATTTGGGGAGTGAATGAACATATGAGTGCGAGGCCATGGCAATATTGGATATTTTATCCTGAATACTGAATAGATATTAAGGTCATTGGCTGGCTGGAGGCTTGGAACTACAAGAATACAGAAACGCTACATCATCCAGAAGTAGGTATTGTCATGGAATGAATAGCCTATTAGCAGAATGTTGGGGGCAGCAACCTGAGGATAGCAACATGACAGTTAATGGGTGAAGTGGGCCAGTGCTAAGTGGTAACCAAAGTAGACGTAGCATCTCTGTATGAGAGCGTACTGCATCATCTATCTCAGAGATTTTTGAGCGACAATCTAAACTTTTCATTATATTAACAAAATTTGAAATACAGTGGCAAGAAAAAGTATGTGAACCCTTTGGAATTACCTGGATTTCTGCATAAATTGGTCATACAATTTGATCTGATCTTCATCTTAGTCACGACAATAGACAAACACAGTCTGCTTAAACTAATAACACACAAACAATTATACGTTTTCATGTCTTTATTGAACACACTGTGTAAAAATTCTCAGTGCAGGGTGGAAAAGTATGTGAACCCTTGGATTTAATAACTGGTTGACCCTCCTTTGGCAGCAATAACCTCAACCAAACGTTTTCTGTAGTTGCGGATCAGACCTGCACAACGGTCAGGAGGCATTTTGGACCATTCCTCTTTACAAAACTGTTTCAGTTCAGCAATATTCTTGGGATGTCTGGTGTGAACTGCTCTCTTGAGGTCATGCCACAGCATCTCAATTGGGTTGAGGTCAGGACTTTGACTGGGCCACTCCAGAAGGCGTATTTTCTTCTGTTGAAGCCATTCTGTTGTTGATTTTCTTCTGTGTTTTGGGTCGTTGTCCTGTTGCGTCACCCAGCTTCTGTTGAGCTTTAATTGACAGACAGATAGCCTAACATTCTCCTGCAAAATGACTTGGGAATTCATTTTTCCGTCGATAATAGCAAGCTGTCCAGGCCCTGAGGCAGCAAAGCAGCCGCAAACCATGATGCTCCCTCCATCATACTTTACAGTTGGGATGAGGTTTTGATGTTGGTGTGCTGTGCCTTTTTTTCTCCCACATAGTGTTGTGTGTTCCTTCCAAACAACTCAACTTTAATTTCATCTGTCCACAGAATATTTTGCCAGTAGTGCTGTGGAACATCCAGGTGCTCTTTTGCGAACTTCAGAGGTGCAGCCGCAGTGGCTTCTTCCGTGGTGTCCTCCCACGATCGCCATTCTTGTTTCGTGTTTTACGTATTGTAGACTCGGCAGAGATGTTAGCATGTTCCAGAGATTTCTGTAAGTCTTTAGCTGACACTCTAGGCTTTTTCTTAATCTCATTGAGCATTCTGCACTGTGCTCTTGCAGTCAGTTTTGCAGGACGGCCACTCACAGGGAGAGTAGCAACAGTGCTGAACTTTCTCCATTTATAGACAATTTGTCTTACCTTGCACTGATGAACATCAAGGCTTTTAGAGATACTTTTGTAACCCTCTCTAGCTTTATGCAAGTCAATAATTCTGAGATCTCTTTTGTTTGAGGCATGGTTCACATCAGGCAATGCTTCTTGTGATTAGCAAACTAAAATGTTGTGAGTGTTTTTTACAGGGCAGGGCAGCTCTAACCAACATCTCCAATCTCCTCTCATTGATTGGACTCCAGGTTAGCTGACTTCTGACTCCAATGAGCTTTTGGAGAAGTTATTAGCCTAGGCCCTAGGGGTTCACATACTTTTTCCAACCTACACTGTGAATGTTTAAATGATGTATTCAATATAGACAAGAAAAATAAAATAATGTGTGTGTTATTAGTTTCTGTTCACTGTGTTTGTCTATTGTTGTGACTTAGATGAAGATCCAATTTTTGTCACGAATCCCGTTTCCTGAGTCTGTTTTTTGCCTGTGTTCTGTTCTGGAGTGTTTTTTCCGGTGTCCTGGAACGCTCCCTGTCTGGTTGCCGGGCGATTTAGCTAGTTGGGAGATCTCAGATTACCCGCACCTGTATCCCATCAGCTATCTGCACACCTGGTCCTGATCATCATCTCTCCTCTTCATAAGCCCGGACCTGACAACCATTCCCTGCCGGATCGTTAGCCATGAACAGTATGTTGTGCCAGCGTATCAGCCTCCAGCTTGATAGAATTTGTTTTGTTGTTTTGTAACGTCTTGCTTGCCTTAAACTTACCTCCGTTTGTTCTGTCTTCAGTTATTCACCCGGATCACTTACCCCATTCCTGCCTGGTCGTCGGAGGCTTCCGCTACTTCCTTGGACCCACCTATTCACTCCCATCAACTCACCACCGCTGCCCGCTACGCCACCTGGATATTTCTACCCCTTCATATTCACTTGTAAATAAATACTCACCTTCTTCCTACTCTCCTTGTCCTGGTCTGCTTCTGGGTTCGATTTTGAAAGAACGTGACAATTTTATGACCAATTTATGCAGAAATCCAGGTAATTCAGGAAATCCAAAGGTTGACATACTTTTTCTTGCCACTGTATATATTTAGAGTGTGATAGCTGATACTTTGGTCTATGTAAATGAACAACTTTTAAAAAATGAATCTTCATAAAATGCAATAAAGTGGATTTATGTCAACTCCGTCAGACAACATAAAAGGCTTTTTACATTTACATGTGTTGTCCAAGGAGTGTTTAAAGGCCTGGACTGTTTCATTCTAACATCAGATGATTCAAATACGTAATACACATCTCCAAACTTATTTTTGTTTTGTTTTATAGCACTGAGTGTACAAAACATTAAAAACACCTTCCTAATATTGAGTTGCACTATATACGTTTTCTGTCAATATACCTGGTAAAATAAGGGTTAATAAAAAACTGTAATAAAATCTTTATTTTCCCAAATTATGTTCAGATTTTTTACTTTAAGCTTTATTTAACTAGGCAAGTCAGTTAAAATCAAATTCTTATTTACAATGACGGCCTCCCTTGGACAACGGTGGGCCAATTGTGCGCCACCCTATGGGACTCTTAATCACGGCCGGATGTGACACAGCCTGGATTTGAACCAAGGACTGTAGTGACACCTCTTACACTGAGATGCAGTACCTTAGACCGCTGCACCACTGAAAATGTTCATGGTTTTAGACTCTTAAAATTACAATTGTTCGTAGAGAAACAACAAACTTGAATGTTGTGTCCATGTCAATGTGTAAATCAGATCAGATTTTTTTTTAAATTACATCTGGAAGAAAACTAACAAATTTAGATTTTTTGGTGTAATTCCCCTTTAATTGCGTATCTGGCCCTTTAATTGTGCATCTAGCTAGTAATGAAAGTGCCATTTAATGTGACGGTATAGCAGATGGTTTGGTACTGCTGCTGCTCATTTCATGGCAAAGTTTGCAAATAACAAATAATAGATACAAATAATATACTTAGTCATGATATACTTCTGCCAGGTAAGCCTATTTTGCAGTTAACATTTAATTGATAAGGTTTTGGGGAAAGTATTTCAAACCAACCACAAGATGGTTATCACAACTGGCTACACACAGTGTTAGACAAACGCACGCACCACACAGACAGACAGACATGGGCAATATTGATGGAAAATAATTGTGTTTTGTGTTTAATTGTGAAGTGGAAATGTAGGAGCAACAACAGCTCAGCCGCAAAGTGATAGGCCACAGAAGCTCACAGAACGGGACCGGCAAGTGCTAAAGCACGTAGCGCATAAAAATCATCTGTCCTCGGTTGCAACACTCACTACCGAGTTTCAAACTGCTTCTGGAAGCAACGTCAGCACAAGAACTGTTTGTCGGGAGCTTCATGAAATGGGTTTCCATGGCCGAGCATCCACATACAAGACGAAGATCAACATGTGTAATGCCAAGCATCGGCTGGAGAGGTGTTAAGCTCATGTAACGGATGTGAAATGGCTAGCTAGTTAGCGGGTACGCGCTAGTAGCGTTTCAATCAGTTACGTCACTTGCTCTGAAACCTAGAAGTAGGGTTGCACCTTGCTCTGCAAGGGCCGCGGCCTTTGTGGAGCGATGGGTAACGATGCTTCGTGGGCGACCGTTGTTGATGTGTGCAGAAGGTCCCTGGTTCGCGCCCGTGTCGGGGCGAGGGGACGGTTTAAAGTTATACTGTTACATTGATGCTGTTGATCCGGGTCACGGCACCACTGTAACAGTACTCTTCTTGCGTTGTGTACAATCAATCCTCGACACGAACTCCAACGTGTAGCACCAGTCATGGAGATTTATTCTGATAGGAACAGCACAAAATTGCACGTCATGCAATGCACGGCTCACCATCCAACTCTGCACTCATGCACGCTGGTTTGGTGCTTGTTCACTGGGACGATTCTAACTGAAACATCCTCCCTCGTAAGCAAGCTACGCAAACCAGCCAATAAGATGCCATGTTGAGTAGGTGAAGGCAAGACAAAACTAAAACCAAAAACCCATTGGCTTAACAATAAAGTGGCAAGGGGAATCACCAATAAAACCCTGTTACACTCACAGCCATTGGACTCTGGAGCAGTAGAAATGTGTTCTCTGGAGTAATGAATCATGCTTCAACTTCCGATAGTCCGACGGACGAATCTGGGATTGGCAGATGCCAGGAGAACGCTACCTGCCCGAATGTATAGTGCCAACTGAAAAGTTTGGTGGAGGAGGAATAATGGTCTGGGGCTGTTTTTCATGGTTCGAGCAAGGCCCCTTAGTTCCATTGATGTCATGTCCTGACCTTAGTTCCTTTTTTATGTCTCTATTTTGGTTTGGTCAGGGCGTGAGTTGGGGTGGGCATTCTATGTTTTTCATTCTATGTTTTGTATTTCTATGTGTTTGGCCTGGTATGGTTCCCAATCAGAGGCAGCTGTCTATCGCTGTCTCTGATTGAGAACCATACTTAGGTAGCCTTTTCCCACCTGGTGTTTGTGGGTAGTTGTTTCCTGTTTTGTGTTGTGTCACCTTTCAGGACTGTTTCGATTTTCATTGTTTCACTTTTGTTATTTTGTATTTAGTGTTCAGTTATAATAAATTTAACATGGACACGTACCACGCTGCTTTTTGGTCCGATCTTTCCTGTTCTTCAGATGAAGAACGTTACAATTGAAGGGAAATCTTAACGCTACAGCATACAATGACATTGTAGATGATTCTGTGCTTCCAACGTTGTGGAAACAGCTTGGGGAAGGCCCTTTCCTATTTCAGCATGACAATGGCCCCATGCACAAAGCAATTTCCATACAGAAATGATTTGTCAAGATCGTTGGGAAGAACGTAACTGGCCTGCACAGAGCCCTGACCTCAACCCCATCGAACACCTTTGGGATGAATTGGAACGCCGACTGCAAGCCAGGTCTAATTGCCCAACATCAGGGCCCGACCTTACTAATGCTCTCGTGGCTGAATGGAAGCAAGTCCCCACAGCAATGTTCCAACATCTAGTGGAAAGCCTTCCGAGAAGAGTGGAGGCTGTTATAGCAACAAAGGGGTGACCAACTCCATATTAATGTCCATGATTTTGAAATTAGATGTTCAATGAGCAGGTGTCCACATACATTTGGCCATATGTTGCAGAACAGTGATTAAAAAATGTATTCCAAATATTGACAAGAAAATGTATCTTAGAGGGGTTAGCCATCCGTGACGGAGTTGACAAGCCTCTGATGGAGTTGACAATAGATACTCAAAAGGCAGTTTTATCTCTAAAAACAAAAGTTCAATAAAAACATTTGTAAAATGTGAAAAATTCTTAATTTGAAAATCCCCAATAAAACATAACCATTCTATTAGATCTTTCAGCACTCTGACGGTGTTGACAGTCAAACATCTGATGGAGTTTATGTTTTACGGAGTTGATAAATAGCATATTTTTCTTCATTGTTGAAGTGCTACACTTAGTAGTAATTGTGTTTTTCCTCAGTTGCTTTATGACTATAAAACCTATTTAAAATGAACATATTTGAACCAAAACTCATATTCTATCTTAATCTATAAGAGAGATGGAGTTGACAGGTTATGGTTGTGACCATGGTGATTTCTATATTGTTTGGTGATTTCAAAAGTAGAAGACTTTCAGGACCATGCGTTGTCTTATTGCACATGTAATCAGGAGATGAAGAAGGAGTTGTCATGGTATAGATGCTCATTTCTGATTCATTTAGGATTTTTTTCAGGAATCACAGTTATGAGAGAAATATTAGTCATAGAGGGCTATAGGAAGAAACTACATGAGATCCTTTATCAGTTATTGATTATTCTTGACAGTTTTTGAAATTGTGATCCTTTGCTCTGGAGAAGGGAATTTCCTGACATGGAAATTAATAATATTGAAAATATTTAGAAAAATACCCCCAAAAATATTTTCCCTAATGTAATATTTTTTAAGTTCAAATAAAAAAATATATATATGTAACTCTACTATACAAATAAACTTTCTCTGTCGGACTAGGATTGTCCTGACATTCAAGAATCCCAGACATAGTAGTCTGTGCATTTATGGCACAGGAGATAATGTGCTTACCCTGTAATTACAAGGTCAATGGTTCAAGCCTTGCTCTGGCTTTTCACAACACACTGATCTACAACAGTAGTATGCTTACAAAAACAAATAGGAGTATATTGGAGTTAACACCTATTTGAACCCCAGGACATTGGTATACTTGTATACTCCAAAATGTTTTCCTCTACAGGTGTGTGCTCAACCCTCTTTTCTTTTTGCATATTTCAGTCATTCAACATACTGTACACAAGTACAGTACACAGTACATTCTGACAATATAACATGTAGGCTAAGAGTATATTCAGATACTATAACATACAATGATCTATTCTGATCGAAGGTAGGCTATATAATATAGTTATACATATTATAATAATCATATTATAATATTACTACTAATATTAGTAATATTATAATATTAGCCTACTGAAATGTATATGTCTGCTTGTATTTGGTCACACTTTAGACCACATACAGTATTATTATAATAATGGTGTAAAGTGTGACAAAATACAAGCAGACATATGGAAAGCTTAGTGCACAAGACAGTGTAGATGTTTCTAATCTTCAGTACTTCCAGTGCTATTTTCAGAATATGCTAATAATCCACACAGCGATTGACACTGAAGGTCACTAATTAACATAAGTCAATTCTGCAGAATTTCATTTAGGAGCGAAATGCTGAAAATATAGTCTAGTGTAGGAGCCATTTTGGCATTCTTATGTGTTGTCAGAGAGGACACGGCGAAGCGAGTGTTTCCTCCGCCTAAAATCTGCCCACGAAAATAAGACCACGAAGTGAGGAATTTTGTATGGATGTCAACGAGAGAGTGGAATTTGGTCAACAAAAAATGGAATTGCTAATTTGCTGCGTGAAGCTTATTTGCTCTAACATAAGTTTTGTAATGGTTAGGTGGTTACGAATGCACTGATAGAAGTGGACATACTTGGCATTTCGGCAACTTTGAAAAAACTAATTTACAGTCCTTAACACATTTTAGTTGATAGGCTTCTGAGTTTAGTACACTTCAGTATCTATCAAATATAGGTCTACAAGATCATATCATGAAACTAACTTACATTTTCACACTTCACATTTTACTCATTTAGCAGAAATTCTTATCCAGAGCGACTTAGTGTATTCATCTTAAGATAGCTAGGAGAGACCCCCACATGTCACAGTCGTAGTCAGTATATTTTTCCTCAATAAAGAAGCTTTTTTTTTGCCGGGGGGGGGGGGGGGGCGACGACAGATGTTTTGTCTTATTTAAGATACTCTTGAAGAGATAGATACATTAACATTTTACATTTTTGGAATGCAAATTCACATGTGACCGAGTGATCAACCTACCCTTTCTCTATCCCACTTGTTGACTATACAGCATATTCTCCAGTGTTAAATCGTGTCCACACTTTTCAGGGTTAAATTAACACACTGCTTAGTCTATAGCTTTATTTGCATATGTTCCACCATGCCTTGCCTTTTGATTGAATTGTGGAGTTACCACCCATGACTGTACATGTGTATTTGTTAGTGACTGTCACGCCCTGACCGTAGAGATCCTTTTATTCTCTATGTTTGGACGGATTGTGCCAGCACAGCACTCCTGGTCTCCGGTGCGCCTCTTCGGCCCAGGGTATCCTGCGCCGGCTCTGCGCACTGT
The DNA here is from genome assembly GCF_016432855.1 of Salvelinus namaycush. Lineage (NCBI taxonomy): Eukaryota > Metazoa > Chordata > Actinopteri > Salmoniformes > Salmonidae > Salvelinus > Salvelinus namaycush. The sequence continues at coordinate 29,159,422 of NC_052339.1, forward strand.
GTCTCCGGTGCGCTATCACAGCCCAGTGCGTCCTGTGCCTGCGCTCCGCACGTGCCGGGCCAAATTGGGAATTCAGCCAGGACGAGTGGTGCCAGCTTTAAGCACCAGATCTCCAGTGCTCCCCCACAGCCCGGTTCGACCTGTGCCTGCTCCAAGAACCAGGCCTCCAGTAGGTCTCCCCAGTTCGGGGCCTGCAACGAGGGTTCCCAGTCCGGGGCCTGCAGCGAGGGTCCCCAGTCCGGGGCCTGCAGCGAGGGTCCCCAGTCCGGGGCCTGCAGAGAGGGTCCCCAGTCTGGGGCCTGCTGCGAGGGTCCCCAGTCCGGGGCCTGCGGCGAGGGTCCCCAGTCCGGGGCCTGCGGAGAGGGTCCCCAGTCTGGGGCCTGCAACGAGGGTCCCCAGTCCGGGGTTGGCGACGAGGGTCCCCGCACCAGAGGCGCCACCAAAGTGGGGGGAGCCAGAGGTGGAGCGGGATCTGCGTCCCGCACCGGAGCCGCCACCAAGATAGATGCCCACCCGGACCCTCCCCTATAGTGTCAGGTTTGCGGCCGGAGTCCGCACCTTCGGGGGGGGGGGGGGGGGGGGGGGGGTACTGTCATGCCCTGACAGTAGAGATCCTTTTATTCTCTATGTTTGTTTGGTCAGGGTGTGACTCAGGTGGGAAAGTCTATGCTTTCTGGTTCTTTGTTTTTGGCCGGGTATGATTCTCAATCAGGGACAGCTGTCTATCGTTGTCTCTGATTGGGAATCATACTTAGGCAGCCTTTTTTCCTTTTCTCATTTGTGGGTTGTTGTCTTTGTTAGTGGCATGTATAGCCTTACAGAGCTTCATGTTCGTTTTGTTGTTTATTGTTTTGTTGGCGACATTTAAAATAAAAGAATGTACGCTTCCCACGCTGCACCTTGGTCCGGTCATTTCCTTGACGACGATCGTGACAGTGACAGAGACATGGTTGTTTCTTTCAACTATTTTCAGTCCTGTGGCCTTCACCAAGTGAAATCGAAATGAAATATGTTATAATTAAATATGTTAAATATGTTATAATTAAAATGTAAATCTTTAACACAATACAGCAATTATTTCAGAAGGCCTAATTTTGCAGGCATAGTTTTACTGTGGCCTGAAACTCATAGTTTGTTTACAGGTCCCATCAGGCCTGTAAATCACATTATGCTGGCTTGCAAAGTGATGTGTAATTTCTCTTGGAATTCAGCCAGAGTGGGGGTATCCAACATTTAGACTGACTATTCACCCACAACCTGCATCCAGAATGACTGCTATCTTGGGAAGACTACACTATGAGACTACCTACCCATTTTACTGTTGTATACATCCCGTATACATCCCTCCATTTAAACTGGAATAACTATAACTATATAACTAAAATGTGTCTTGGAGTGCAGTCCATTGGAGCATTTTAGTTATATAGAGACCTTCCTATCATGACTCTCAGCATCGTCAAGTCCATTCCCTTCTTTTCTTCCCTTTTAAATGTGTAGAGTAGGGCTATAAAGCCCATATGCTATCTATAATGTGTATAATTGCTATTGTATAGGTGTCGTTTCACTGAATATCACTGGAAAACACAGTAGATCTATGCTCAAATAATCCTAAATGTATAAAAATCAACTGGTCTGGCAATCTTTTCTAAATATGAGATAGGGTTACAAATGCATGCCGGCCCGTGGTGTCCCAAGAGGATTCCAGCGGGAACGTCGCGAAGAACATACCAACTGCCACCGGAAAGTGGGAAGCGGAGAGAGGGACAGAGCGAGAGAGCAACTTCAGCACCAATCAGCACTGGGCAGCGACTTCCGAGCGAAACGAAGCTTCTTTCATGAAGCCATCAGCAAATAGCTTTCAGTCTTACTAGTCGACAGTGCATTGAGTGCTGCCTACCTGAAAAATGGCTTGATATTGTAACAATTATTAACAGTCTCTATCTATCCTCTAATGTAGTTATTGGTTGTGACGTCGTTAAAGTTGGAGATCGCGGGCACCGCTCTCTGATGAGATAGGATAGCTACTGTTGGTTGGTAGGCAATACGATTGAGAGAGAGAGAGAGAGATTGAGAGAGAGAGAGAGAGATTGAGAGAGAGAGAGAGAGAGAGAGCAAGTGGTAGAAAAGAGAGATTCGCGCGCGCGGAGTCTTCTCCTCGCCAGTCTGTAGCTCTCGAGCGGCAGGGAGGCATTGTCTCGTGCTAAAAGGATATATTTCTCCGCCACTTTCATTTATTCTGTTTTCTCTCTCCGCATTTTATCAACGCGAAGATGCACCGTCCTGGGCTGGTCTCAACATTCACGTTAACGTCAATGCTGTGGATTTTTAACAGTTTCCGCAGCCTGCACGGAGCTCTCCCTTTCGCACGTAAGTTACCGGTTTGTTTCATCGTCATTTTCCGTTTAGTGGTGGTGGTGGCTCTCGGGTGCATCCTGGGGCAGGGGATGATGGAAGGGAGGGCATGAGAACCTACCTGCACGCTGATGCACGGAATGGATACGGTTTGATGCCGTTATGAACATGTATTTTTGTAGATGGTGTCAACTGATTGTATTTAGTCATTCGTGTTTCGTGGGTGAATGTATGTGATGGTGCAGCTACGACGCTCCAGACCATTTCCCTCTTATTCCCCCAAAGCTAAATGGTTTTACGCTATTAGAACCGGGCTGGTGTTGTTGTCTAGGGTCAGTTACACATGAAGGGATGCTCGCCCAGTCGGTGCGGAGAGGAAAAGGCAATATGAGAAAAACATGCTGGTGGTGGTGGAACTTCATGCTTTGATTGGTTGCCACTTAAATTTTTTGAGAGGTTGTCAACGTGTATCTGGCTAAGGCTATGGGGTTACCATTGCAGATCGCCTAGATTATTTTGGAGACCTGTCTGTAGCGTGTTTAGAGTTATTGTGTCATTTGGTAGGTGGTCAGTTATTATTATTATTATTTTCTCTGCAATGAATATCTATGACAAATAAATAATTCACAATGAAGATGATGATTATATTTGAATTCAGTGTAGGCTATACATTAATAACTGTAGTGTGCCTGCTTGGTTGTGTTCCAACCCTGCTCTAACATACCTGAAACTACATGATCCTCAGGACACCAGGACACCTAGGAGGATTGACGCCCCTGGTATAAATCATAGATGTGCCCTAGATCAGAACACCTCAAATCTGATCTCTACTATAACAATATGAACTATTAATGTTGGTCCAGCACACTGTTACAGTATGTATTGTCCTCCTCAGTCTTATTTACAACATCTCATTTTAACTGCATCCATGAAGCTGTGTGTGTGTGTGTGTGTGTGTGTGTGTGTGTGTGTGTGTGTGTGTGTGTGTGTGTGTGTGTGTGTGTGTGTGTGTGTGTGTGTGTGTGTGTGGTCTGTAGATTAATCATGCTCAGTGACAGTTGAGTAAGGAGAGGGAAACCAGACTGTTAGCTGTTAATTGCACTGCCATTTCTCTCTCTCTCTCTCTCTCTCTCTCTCTCTCTCTCTCTCTCTCTCTCTCTCTCTCTCTCTCTCTCTCTCTCTCTCTCTCTCTCTCTCTCTCTCTCTCTCTCTCTCTCTCTCTCTCTCTCTCTCTCTCTCTTTTCTCTTCTCCCTCTGGAGATTACCCTGTGCATTCCTCTTTCTCTCTACCTTTCTTTGTTTCTCCCGTCTACTGTCTCTTTCCATATCTCTTTCTACACCTCTCCCTTTCTCTTCCCCTCTCCTCCACTATTTCTCTTCTTCTCTATATCTCTTCCCCCACTGATCCACCCTTCCTTTTCTCTCTCTCTCTCTCTCTCCATCCCCATCTCCCACGCTCTCTCTCTCCATTCTTCAGTTCTTCTCTTTCGCTCTGCCTCATTTTGTCTCTCCTCCGCTACACCCTTTTTCTCCTCCACCTTTTCCCTCTCGCTACCTGATTACTAAAAACTCCATTCTACCAGGATTCTCTCTAGGGAGAAACTGTGTGTGTGTGTGTGTGGGGGGGGGGGGGGGGGGGGCTGTGTGTGGGTGTGTATGTGCATGTGTATGTCTCTCCAGGGATCAGGTGTAGGAACAGGATCAGTAATGGATGGATCTGATCCACAGCCCCACAGACCAGCCAGACTCTGGGGCTAGCTTTCCATACAACTCTTCCCCTCTCCCTCTCCTTGGTATAACACATGACTAGGATATAGAACTGTATCTGAATCTGAACATAATGTTGAAACATGTTGTTTTTCTATAAAACACCTCTTTAGTAGAGATACAATTTCCTTCCAAGAGTAGTGGAATATCTTTATTCCATTCAGTTTTTCATATAGGGACATGAATACCAAGATGATTCTAAGATGATAAAGGAAACAAATCCCTGGTTGTGTCAATGCACAGTGACAACCCATGCAGGATAATTCCTTTAACAATGTCCAACTACCACGACTACCATACCCGTGTGTGTGTGTGTGTGTGTGTGTGTGTGTGTGTGTGTGTGTGTGTGTGTGTGTGTGTGTGTGGGGGGGGGGGGGGGGTGGGTGGGTGTCCGTGTGCGTGTGTGTGAGCGAGAGAGCGAGAGAGACGGAGAGAGATGGATAGAGGGAGACGGAGAGAGAGCAGAATCTAAAGTTATTCTAGTGGAATGTGTTCTTATTAGCACAAGTCAGAACACATCGACCTCGATTGGAAACGGTTCAAGAAGGATGAACAAAGGATGGAGGAATGGAGAGAGCGTTTGTCATGAGGGAGAATGGGATGAGGTTTGATAGCTTGTAGAATGGAGAGAGCGTTTGTCATGAGGGAGAATGGGATGAGGTTTGATAGCTTGTAGAATGGAGAGAGCGTTTGTCATGAGGGAGAATGGGATGAGGTTTGATAGCTTGTAGAATGGAGAGAGCGTTTGTCATGAGGGAGAATGGGATGAGGTTTGATAGCTTGTAGAATGGAGAGAGTGTTTGTCATGAGGGAGAATGGGATGAGGTTTGATAGCTTGTAGAATGGAGAGAGCGTTTGTCATGAGGGAGAATGGGATGAGGTTTGATAGCTTGTAGAATGGAGAGAGCGTTTGTCATGAGGGAGAATGGGATGAGGTTTGATAGCTTGTAGAATGGAGAGAGCGTTTGTCATGAGGGAGAATGGGATGAGGTTTGATAGCTTGTAGAATGGAGAGAGCGTTTGTCATGAGGGAGAATGGGATGAGGTTTGATAGCTTGTAGAATGGAGAGAGCGTTTGTCATGAGGGAGAATGGGATGAGGTTTGATAGCTTGTAGAATGGAGAGAGCGTTTGTCATGAGGGAGAATGGGATGAGGTTTGATAGCTTGTAGAATGGAGAGAGCGTTTGTCATGAGGGAGAATGGGATGAGGTTTGATAGCTTGTAGAATGGAGAGAGCGTTTGTCATGAGGGAGAATGGGATGAGGTTTGATAGCTTGTAGAATGGAGAGAGCGTTTGTCATGAGGGAGAATGGGATGAGGTTTGATAGCTTGTAGAATGGAGAGAGCGTTTGTCATGAGGGAGAATGGGATGAGGTTTGATAGCTTGTAGAATGGAGAGAGCGTTTGTCATGAGGGAGAATGGGATGAGGTTTGATAGCTTGTAGAATGGAGAGAGCGTTTGTCATGAGGGAGAATGGGATGAGGTTTGATAGCTTGTAGAATGGAGAGAGCGTTTGTCATGAGGGAGAATGGGATGAGGTTTGATAGCTTGTAGAATGGAGAGAGCGTTTGTCATGAGGGAGAATGGGATGAGGTTTGATAGCTTGTAGAATGGAGAGAGCGTTTGTCATGAGGGAGAATGGGATGAGGTTTGATAGCTTGTAGAATGGAGAGAGCGTTTGTCATGAGGGAGAATGGGATGAGGTTTGATAGCTTGTAGAATGGAGAGAGCGTTTGTCATGAGGGAGAATGGGATGAGGTTTGATAGCTTGTAGAATGGAGAGAGCGTTTGTCATGAGGGAGAATGGGATGAGGTTTGATAGCTTGTAGAATGGAGAGAGCGTTTGTCATGAGGGAGAATGGGATGAGGTTTGATAGCTTGTAGAATGGAGAGAGCGTTTGTCATGAGGGAGAATGGGATGAGGTTTGATAGCTTGTAGAATGGAGAGAGCGTTTGTCATGAGGGAGAATGGGATGAGGTTTGATAGCTTGTAGAATGGAGAGAGCGTTTGTCATGAGGGAGAATGGGATGAGGTTTGATAGCTTGTAGAATGGAGAGAGCGTTTGTCATGAGGGAGAATGGGATGAGGTTTGATAGCTTGTAGAATGGAGAGAGCGTTTGTCATGAGGGAGAATGGGATGAGGTTTGATAGCTTGTAGAATGACAGTCCGAGGGAGAGCAGTGACCACTGGCACTCTATCATTCACTATTATTTCAAATCATCAATATTGTTATTCCAGCACCGCCATTATAGTCAACTATTACATTACATTTCCTCACAAAAAAAAGAATAAATTAAAATAAAAAAGTCAACAAATTGTAGGAGTACTTGATGTTCAGTTGTGTCCTCCCCCATTCTGTCTTGTCACTATTTAATCTTTAGCAGGTAGTGCAGTTGACCTGCCATCAGAGTGTAGCCTACATTCTGACGTGAACCCTTTTAGCCCTGTGTGCTTGTGCTGGCCTTCCAATAGTCACAAGAGACACAAAGCAACCCGGGCACTCACTTTCCTTCTATTCCATTTGGTGTGGCAGATGTTAGCAGCAGCAGAGTACTTTAGGAAACACATACACCCCACCCCACCCCCACGACACAAACACACACAGACACACACAGACATTAAACACACACACGCACACACACATAGACCATTAGCTTTTTACAAACTACCATCTCTCTATAGTCCTGTATTTCCTTTGCCTCTGTTTTCCCCTATGGGTGAAGATAAAGGGCGGCTGTAGTCAGGGGAAGGTGTGGGGACATTAATTCACTCCATCTAGCCCTGTAAATGGGTAAATAAGGTATTCAAGCGGCTTAAGAAACAAATTGAATGCAAAGGCAGGAAGTAAAAACATTTGTCTAAGTGGAAGCACTGTGGCCTTTACAATGTTATTTCTTCCAGTAGGACTGGCGGCTTGGTGTGTGTGTGTGTGTTAATAACAGATATAGTCCATTAACCCTTGCTCAAGGTCCTGCAGAGGTACACCATCACTCAGACAAGAGTGACTGCCTCCTCTTTTCACCTCTCTCTCTCTCTTGTTCTCGCTCTCTCTCTCTCTTCCTCTTACCGTCCATCCCTCCCTCTCTCTCTCTCTCTCTCTCAAACACACACACCTCTTTCTCTCCCTTTCTCTTGCTCTATCTCACCTCTCTCTCCTCTCACCTCTCTCTCACTCCTCTCTGTGTCTATATCACTCTCTTTGTCTCGCTCCCTCTTACCTCTTTCTGACCCTCACTCTCTCTTCCTTTCACTTCTCTCACACATAACTGTATACATTTCTTACTTTCCTTCAAACACTGCAATCTCTCCCCCTCTTCCTCTTCCTCTCCCTTCTACCCTCCTTCTCTCTTTGTCCCTGTCTTCATCACTGCTTTTCCTAGACTCAGTGTATCTCTCCATTAATGACACTGGATAATCCTGGCTATTGTTGATGAGGGTCAAATCCCTAGAAACAAGTGTGTGTGTGTGTGTGTTTGTGCACATGTGTGCGTGTGTGTGTGTGTGTGTGTGTGCGTGCGTGCGTGCGTGCGTGCGTGCGTGCGTGCGTGCGTGCGTGCGTGCGTGCGTGCGTGCGTGCGTGCGTGTGTGTGTATGTGTGCACGTGTGATACATCATCCAGCAGACTTCCTCTGCTGTCTAGTCATTTCCTATGGAACGTCTGAAGTGTGTGTTATTGATTGAGTCCGGGCTAGAGTGAAACAGAAGCATCTCTGATAGTCTATCAAGGACACTATGAAAGGATGGTAAAGCCATGGCTGTACCTTGTATCTCTTATAAGAAGATTATACATTACATTATATATGTCTTGTAAGAAGATTATACATTACATTATAGTCATTGTCGAGCATCTGTTTTGCAGCTGACCCTGTTTTGCTGCCTACCTATAGTGTGTAAATGGTGAACCTGGGGGTTGGGATACTGGTACAGTATCAGCAAAATGACATGTTTCTGTTGAATAATGGATAAATAAAACATCTATTCCAATCAGTCTGCTCTATTCTTTCTATTCTATTCTAGTCTATAAGGGAAATCCCGATTTTTGCTTATTTCTGTATAGATTGTCCTCACACTATAGATTGCGCTGGTGTGATATTTATACTTAATTCATTTAATAAAAATGTGATTCCTAACTTAAAGTCTATTTCGGAAAAATAAAGGTATTCTTTCCTTTCTTCTATTGGATGACACATACATGTATAATGATATAGGACCACATTTATCTTGCCATGTGTAAATGTACAATATTTTCCTTTAAGGAGGCTGACTTTCATCTGAACAGAGTATCAAAAAATCGTATAACACCAGAAACTGTTTTTGTGCTTTAGAAAGGACGTCATCACATCTTTCTGTTCAGTATCTATTTGAAGCCACTGAATAATGGATAAAATGGCTTTCAGAACACATAATGAAAGAACAGCATTGATCCTTAAATGATGACATGTCATAATTGTTTTGATCTAGTGTGTGTGGGTGTGTGTGTGTGTATCTCTTACAGGGGACAGGGCTAGCCGTCCAAGTAAACAACACTCTCATGGCTGCTCATCCCCCTGTCTCAGCGCTCTATCCTCTCTCTCTATCTATCCTCTCTCTCTCTTTCTATTTCTCTCTCCCTCTCTAAAGAAGACCTCCTTGACCTGTTTGTTTCTCTCTGTTGGGGAGGCATCAAGCCTGCTATTTATAGGAAAGAGAGACAGAGAGAGGGAGAAAGAGAGAGAGAGAGATGGAGAGAGACAAAGGGAGAACATGTAGCCCTGCCTGACTGTATAGGCGAGAGTGATGAGAGGACGAGATGGGAGAAAAACTAGCCCTGCCTGGGTGATGGAATAAGGGAATGGAGAGAGAATATGAGGAGGAAAAGAGTATGGTGAGAGATGGGATGGTCAGGCCTCACTGAGTAGAGTGGAAAGGAGCAAGAGAGGTAGAAGGGAGAGAGGTGGAAGGGAGAGAGGTGGAAGGGCGAGAGGTAGAAGGGACAGAGGTAGAAGGGACAGACTAAAAAACGGGAGGAGGAGGAGGCATATGTATTCTGGCACTACTCTGAGGCCTCCCTCCTCTGCTCCCCATGCACAAACCCTTACACGCGTCTTAAGGGTTTAATCCTGTACAGTTTACTGTACATCTAGCACGCAGTTCCAAACACTCACAACACCCCTCTGGACTTAAAAGGGGAAACCCCCATTAGCCTGTGATTGATACCAGCTGTTGCCCAACTGGACTACATGATATTGACCTGTATTTAGCACATAACTACCTGTGCTTTCTGCCTGTGGCTGGCTAAATACTGTTAGCTGCACACACACACACACACACACACACACACACACACACACACACACACACACACACACACACACACACACACACACACACACACACACACACACACACACACACACACACACACACACACACATATACCCTGAGTATACAAAACATGAAGAACACCTGCTCTTTCCATGACATAGACTAACCAGGTGAATCCAGGTGAAAGCTATGATCCCTTATTGATATCACTTGTTAAATCCACTTTAATTGTAGATGAAGGGGAGGACACAGGTTAAAGAAGGATTTTTAAGCCTTGGGACAATTGAGACGTGCCATTCAGAGGGTGAATGGGCAAGACAAAAGATTTAAGTGCTTTTGAATAGAGTATTGAAGTAGCAGTGGCGGTCGGTGCCGTTTAAGATGAGGGAGGACGATTATTTTTTTCATGAGCATGGCCTTATTTCTATTACAGTATATTGGATCACTGTCATTCTTATTCCATTCACCCAGTTCAATGTAACAGGGATAGGTTTAGGCTACTACATGATACTCTAATTTTCCCAGTACCCATCATGAGGTTCCTACAACCTAGCCTATGATTGAAAGTTTGCAATGTAGGTGCACACAGATTGAGAGAAAGATTTGAGGTGACATACAATGACACATTCAATTCCACCCTGCACACTCTTTCCTGGGGTGAAATCATTAGTGCCAACAGTTACAAACAATAGTTTCTATTGGACAAGTTCAGGTATGTGTAACGGTTTTCTTCCGTTGGTGAAGGAGAGGACCAAAATGCAGCGCGGCTAGTGTTCAACATGTTTAATAAACAAAGAGACGATAACGTGAACACTATACAAAATACAAAATAACAAACGTGAAAACCGAGACAGTCCTATCTGGTGCAGAACACAAAGACAGAAGATAACCACCCACAAACCCCAACACAAAACAAGCCACCTAAATATGATTCCCAATCAGAGACAACACAAAACACCTGCCTCTGATTGAGAACCATATTAGGCCAAACATAGAAACAGACAAACTAGACACACAACATAGAATGCCCACCCAGCTCACGTCCTGACCAACACTAAAACAAGTAAAACACACAAGAACTATGGTCAGAACGTGACAGTACCCCCCTCCTGAGGTGCGGACTCCGAACGCACCACCTAAAACTCTAGGGGAGGGTCTGGGTGGGCATCTGTCCGCGGTGGCGGCTCCGGCGCTGGACGAGGATCCCACTCCACCATTGTCTTTGTCCCCCTCCTTAGCGTCCTTTGAGTGGCGACCCTCGCCGCCGACCTTGGCCTAGGAACCTTCACAAAGGTCCCCACTAGACTGAGGAAACTCCTCCGGACTGAGGGACAGCTCATGACAGAGAGGTAGCTTATGACAGAGAGGTAGCTTATGACAGAGAGGTAGCCTAAGACAGAGAGGTAGCTCAGGACAGAGGGGCAGCTCCGGACTGAAGGGCAGCTCCGGACTAATGGCAGCTCCGGACTGAATGGCAGCTCCGGACTGGAGGGCAGCTCATGACTGGAGGGCAGCTCATGTCTGGAGGGCAGCTCATGACTGGAGGGCAGCTCATGACTGGCGGGCAGCTCATGACTGGCGGGCAGCTCATGACTGGCGGGCAGCTCATGACTGGCGGGCAGCTCATGACTGGCGGGCAGCTCATGACTGGCGGGGGACTCATGACTGGCGGGGGACTCATGACTGGCGGGCGGCTCTGGCAGCTCCTGACTGGCGGGCGGCTCTATCAGCTCCTGACTGGCGGGCGGCTCTGGCAGCTCCTGACTGGCGGGCGGCTCTGGCAGCTCCTGACTGGCGGGCGGCTCTGGCGGCTCCTGACTGGCGGACGGCTCTAGCGGCTCCTGACTGACGGACGGCTCTAGCGGCTCCTGACTGACGGACGGCTCTGACGGCTCGGGACAGACGGGCGGCTCTGACGGCTCGGGACAGACGGGCGGCTCTGACGGTGCTGGGCAGACGGCCGGCTCAGATGGCGCTGGGCAGGCGGGCAGCTCAGATGGCGCTGGGCAGGCGGGCAGCTCAGATAGCGCTGGGCAGGCAGGCAGCTCAGACGGCGCTGGGCAGACGGGCAGCGCAGATAGCGCTGGGCAGGCGGGCGGCTCAGATGGCGCTGGGCAGGCAGGCAGCTCAGATGGCGCTGGGCAGACGGCCGACTCTGACCTGCTGAGGCGCACAGTAGGCCTGGTGCGTGGTGCCGGAACTGGTGATACCGGACTGGAGACGCGTACCACTAGGCTAGTGCAGGGAGCAGGAACAGGGCACACTGGATTCTCAAAGCGCACTATAGGCCTGGTGCGTGCTGCCGGAACTGGTGGTACCGGGCTGTAGCCACGCACCTCAAGGCTAGTGCGGGGAGAAACAACAGTGCGTACAGGGCTCTGGATACGCACAATAGGCTTGGTGCGTGGTGCCGGAACTGGTGGTACCGGGCTGGAGACACGCACCACAGGGAGAGTGCGTGGAGGAGGAACAGAGTTCTGGAGACGCACAGGAAGCCTGGTGCGTGGTGTTGGCACTGGTGGTACTGGACTGGAGCGAGGAGGTGGCACGGATATACCGGACCGTGAAGGCGTACTGGCTCCCTTGAGCACCGAGCCTGTCCAACATTACCTGGTTGAATGCTCCCCATAGCCCGACCAGTGCGGGGAGGTGGAATAACCCGCACTGGGCTGTGCTGGCGAACCGGGGACACCATTCGTAAGGCTGGTGCCATGTACACCGGCCCGAGGAGACGCACTGGAGACCAGATGCGTTGAGCCGGCTTCATGGCACCTGGCTCAATGCTCAATCTAGCCCGGCCGATACGTGGAGCTGGGATGTACCACACCGGGCTATGCACCCGTACAGGAGACACCGTGCGCTCTTCCGCATAACACGGTGTCTGCCCGTACTCTCGCTCTCCACGGTAAGCACAGGAAGTGGGCGCAGGTGTCCTACCTGACTTCGCCACACTCCCCTTTAGCCCCCCCCCCCCCCCCCCCCCCCAATAAATTTTTGGGGTCTCCTCTCGGGCTTCCTGGCCAGCCGTGTTCCCTCATAACACCGGTTCCCCTTCGCAGCTGCTTCCGCTCTCCTAGCTGCCTCCACCTGTTCCCATGGAAGGAGATCCCTACCAGCCAGGATCTCCTCCCATGTGTAGCAAGCCTTTCCATCCAACACGTCTTCCCAAGTCCATTCCTCCTGGTACCACTGCTGCTGCTGCTGCCGCTGCTTCCCGTTACCACGCTGCTTGGTCCGAGATTGGTGGGTGGTTCTTTAACAGTTTTCTTCCGTTGGTGAAGGAGAGGACCAAAATGCAGCGCGGCTAGTGTTCAACATGTTTAATAAACAAAGAGACGATAACGTGAACACTATACAAAATAACAAACGTGAAAACCGAGACAGTCCTATCTGGTGCAGAACACAAAGACAGAAGACAACCACCCACAAACCCCAACACAAAACAAGCCACCTAAATATGATTCCCAATCAGAGACAACACAAAACACCTGCCTCTGATTGAGAACCATATTAGGCCAAACATAGAAACAGACAAACTAGACACACAACATAGAATGCCCACCCAGCTCACGTCCTGACCAACACTAAAACAAGTAAAACACACAAGAACTATGGTCAGAACGTGACAGTATGTTTATCCCCGTTCCATTTTGTTTGCTTCCGTTCAAGAAATGTTTTTCAACAGAATTGTCGGAAAGAATACACCCCTGAACACACAGTTCACTTTCATAGCAGCCACGTTGTATTGCTTCTTGCATCAATGCGCTCTTTTCCTCTCACCTTTTCCATTTGCTTGTGGACTTCAATACACAACACATCAGCTGTATGTGACCAGGCGAAAAACATTTCCAAGCCAAACCATGCCATAACCACTACACACAGCCTACATCATTGTCACCATATTAGCTGAAGTAACATCATAGTCAACATAGCTAATAGAACTAACGTGTTCGTAAACCTGCTACAATCATGCAGTAAAGTTACAGTGTACAGTCAGTAAGCAATTTAGCACTTACACTGGCGGGCCCCAGTAGCAATACATTAGTAAAACCAAAAGCTAACCTTGACTTGGAAGAGTTCCAGTGTTGTGTTGGATAGTTATAGCCAGCCAGCTAACATAGCATCCCTCTGTTTGAGCAGGGTGTTTGAGCTTTCAGCTCAAGATTTATTCTCTGATCCTTTGATTTGGTGGACGCCATCTCAGTTCATGCTGCAAGAGCTCTGATCGTTTGGAGGACTTCCCTTTGGAATGTTGTCATTATTACTGTGTACGTCTATGGAAGGGGGTGAGAACCATGAGCCTCCTAGGTTTTGTATTGAAGTCAATGTAGCCAAAGGAGGACAGGAGATAGTTGTCGTCCGGCTACACCATGATGCTACTCTACAGAGTGATGTTGAGGCTACTGTAGACCTTCATTGCAAAATAGCGTATTTTAATCAATTATGTGGTGATGTGAATATATTTAGTATAGTTTTATCTGAAAATAATCACTTTTTAAATGTTTTACAATTTGTATGAAATTCACTGAGGAGGATGGTCTTCCTCTGAGGAGCCTCCACTGGGTAGTAGGTGCCAGGCGCAACGGTTTGAGTCAATGTTCCCTCAAAAAAAAAATCAGCACTAAACAAATTTCAGGTCTGCTGAGCACAAACGTCTATGCAACTTACATCACGCGTTTGCTGTGAACACCGAGGCTGTACCCGCTTTAAGTTACAGTTTTACTGTGAACACTGAGGCTGTACCAGCTTTAAGTTACAGTTTTACCGTGAACGCTGAGGCTGTTACCAGCTTTAGGTTACCGTTTTAACTGTGAACACTGAGGCTGTACGAGCTTTAAGTTACAGCTTTACTGTGAACACTGAGGCTGTACCAGCTTTAAGTTACAGTTTTACTGTGAACACTGAGGCTGTTACCAGCTTTAAGTTACAGTTTTACTGTGAACACTGAGGCTGTACGAGCTTTAAGTTATCATAATGAAGGCCTACCAGAGTAGCCTACCAGAGTGGCCTACCAGAGTGGCCTACCATCTAAAACAATGGAGAAAATGCATCCCATAACATATTAACATTTTAACATTTAACAGGGTTTGATATTAACCAGTACACTTGTCCTTCAGAAAAGAAGGTGACTGAAAATTATGTTGTGTTGTTTGATGCAAGAAACCACTTTACAAAATATAATGCATCATTATTCCCATTGCATTGTTACAGAGAATCAAACAAATTATGCTACCCTCTGCCTATTGGCTACTTAGCTTATTCAAGCCTGTCTCAAAATACAACAATGCCCCTTTAAGACAAAAAAAAGCTCTCACTTTCAAAGATGTCTAGAAAGGTATACGTTTTGTGCTCTTGTAGGAAGCAATCACTCCCCTACTGCTAACTACAAATGATCTATAACTGGGCTAATAACTCACTAACTAGCAAAGGATATGATCAAAATGTGCACACGTGGCTAGATGCAGCTCTCTTTTTAATCTCAAAACAAGCGCATCTACTCACGACTGCTAATGCTGTAAACACAGTCCAGTTCAAAGTAAATGGCACAGATCCATATATGGCAATGGTCTATTTGCAAATAGGCCTACTGCAGCTCTGATTGTTTATGCCGCACCGGTCTGTGTAAAGTACGGGCTGAATAGTGCGTGTCAATGCAATAGAATCCTACTCCGATGCGTTCTGCCTACAACAAAATCTGTTGCATAGTTTTATTTGTTTTGCTATGTTGCATTGGAAGTGGCTAATATTGCGTGTCACAATTGCCACAGTAAAGGGAAACGTTTATAGTGTTAACAGGGAAAACTCTAGAACAGTGGTCACCAACCTTTTCTGAGTCAAGATCACTTGAAGTCAAAATGCAAGTGGAGATCTACAATTCATATTTTTTTCTTACATTACTTAAAAACCGTAAACCTATGCAACATTAACCAATTAATAACAGTACTGTAGCAATGAGGTTTGTGCAGTAAGCTATAGGCCCAATACATTACTACCGCATATTGGCTTTGCTTGAATTGCACTGCCAATGCATTGTCGCTCGGGCCATTTTTTAAAACTATATTTCAACATTTGAGGTAGGCTATATGATCACACCGGTAATAGAGCCATTGTTGTATTACTTGTGAGGCACAGCTGAGTGAGCATACATTTAAAGAATTGTTATTTTATTTTATTGGGCTAATGGTGCCTGCATCTGATGGTCAGTCTCAGCGGAGGGAGAGAGCAGCAGACTGAGGGTCTGTCTCTCAACATCCCTCTGCTCTCTCTTTCCTCCACTGACACTGACCAAAAAGGGACACCGTCTTCCAGCTGATGGCAAAACTCGAGTCGCACCGCATTATTTCTGTCTCATGTACAAATTCATGTTGTTACTCCTATGAACTGAGAAAGTTAAATATTCCTTTATATTAAAAAAGACCCAAGCCGCTAATAATAACAACAACACAAGCCTATAGATACACTTTCCTACTCATTCATTACTGCTGCAGTGCTTGTTGTAGCGCTGAGTGGAAATAGGAAGAACACAAATTTTATGTCTTATAAAAGTGTTGAATACAAAGTGTTGACAGTGCTGGTAAGAACTTAAAAATAAACTCACTAATAAAACTGCATCTCTCTGCTGTGTTCGCTGACATTGTCTCTCTAGTCATGGTTTTAAACTTTTTGAAATCTCACAGTATCAACTTTGATGTAGCTTTCTTTTATGCTTGCTACTTTACTGCAGACACGGTCATCTGAGCCATCCGATTGGGCAGCGGTAGGCCTATAGTGCACTTGATTTGCTCTCTGGGCCCTCCGGGAAGGCAGAGTTTGGCAACAGTTCATCTACCTGGCGCGTAGGACACCTGAATCGGGTGCACCTACCACCAAGAGCCCGAGACAAAAAAAAAAAAAATATTTATCGTTGGGTTTTTTGTCAGAAATGTTTGGTGATCGACTAGGAATGCCTTGGATATCGAAAGTTGAGTGAAGTTCAATCTGGTGCTTCTCTCTGTGGGCTGATATTTCTGCGTGGCAGTCCCAGGGGAGCTACGCAGCAGTCTCGGGGCTTTGAGTGAACATTGGTTCGAGTGTGTCAAGAACTGCAACGTTGCTGGGTTTTTCAAGCTCAACAGTTTCCGGTGTGTATCAAGAATAGTCCACCACCCAAAGGACATCCAGTCAATTTGACAACTGTGGGAAGCATTGGAGTCAACATGGGCCAGCAGCCCTGTGGAACGCTTTCGACACCTTGTATAGTCCATGCTCCAGTGAATTGACGTTGTTCTGAGGGCAAAAGCGGGTGCAACTCAATATTAAGAAGGTGTTCCTAATGCTTGGTATACTCAATGTATGTATACACACAGTCACATGCATGGTTGGAGAAACACCAAAATAAAATCGCACTAATCCCATCCCAGACATAGATTATGATAGTGAAACTGATCAGAGATGGGTTTATGTGTAACCCTATGGAAGTTTGCCATCAGTTTATCACCAAACCACCGAAAACCCCCAAACACACACGCACACGCACACGCACACACACACACACACAAACACACATTATAAATACCAATCCCAGACATATATTATGATAGTGAAACTGATCAGGGATGGGTTTATGCAGTAATCCTATGGATGTTTGGCCATCAGAACATCCCAGATTTACACTAAAACCTAGATGAATCAGATGTGTAATTGTAAGGCTGGATCAAAACCCTTCACATCGGCGCCTCCCGGGTGGCACAGTGGTCTAAGGCCACCAGAGACACTGGGTTCGAGCCCAGGCTCTGTCGCAGCCAGCCGCGACCGGGAGGTCCATGGGGCGACACACAATTGGCATAGCGTTGTCCGGGTTAGGGAGGGTTTGGCCGGTAGGGATATCCTTGTCTCATCGCGCACTAGCGACTCCTGTGGTGGGCTGGGCGCCGTGCACGCTGACCAGGTCACTAGGTGTACGGTGATTCCTCCGACACATTGGTG
This sequence comes from Salvelinus namaycush, assembly GCF_016432855.1. NCBI lineage: Eukaryota > Metazoa > Chordata > Actinopteri > Salmoniformes > Salmonidae > Salvelinus > Salvelinus namaycush. The sequence goes on from NC_052339.1 coordinate 29,176,814, forward strand.
CGGCTGGCTTCCGGGTTGGATTCGCGCTGTGTTAAGAAGCAGTGCGGCTTGGTTGGGTTGTGTTTCGGAGGACGCATGGCTCTCGACCTTCGTCTCTCCCGAGCACGTACGGGAGTTGTAGCGATGAGACAAGACAGTAACTACTAACAATTGGATACCACGAAATTGGGCGGAAAAGGGGGTTAAAAAAAAAATATATATTTAAAACCTTCACATCCAGACCCAGCAGCTCCATTCAGGAGGAGGGTTGGCCACCACCACCACCCTGCTCTAGCCTAAATAGTCCTTAGCCCACCATGCTTCCCTGACTGCATAATCTGTCTGTCTGTCTGGCTACTGTGTCTGGCCCTGTGCCCTGGTGTGCTGAGGTCAGGTGAGGTTGTGGTTGGTTTAGCACCCTGGGGAGTTTCTCTCTCTCTCTCTCTCTCTCTCTCTCTCTCTCTCTCTCTCTCTCTCTCTCTCTCTCTCTCTCTCTCTCTCTCTCTCTCTCTCTCTCTCTCTCTCTCTCTCTCTCTCTCTCTCTCTCTCTCTCTCTCTCTCTCTCTCTCTCTCTCTCTCTCTCTCTCTCTCTCTCTCTCTCTCTCTCTCTCTCTCTCTCTCTCTCTCTCTCTCTCTCTCTCTCTCTCTCTCTCTCTCTCTCTCTCTCTCACACACACACACACACACAGGCACTGCACCAACCTGTCTCTCTGCCAGGGAGTACTTGACACACACGTTACGTCTTGACACACACATCAATGTAATCACATGTAATTAATTGTTGCTTGTTACAGGAGAATAAGCCCACTGAATTGTCCCTCAGGGCAATCATTAATGTTTTATATTATACAGTGTAGTATACTGTACCTCTAGGATCTCTCTCTCTCTATCTCTCTATCTCTCTCGCTCTCTCTCTTGCTCTCTATCTCTCTCTATCTATCTCTCTCTCCCTCTGAACTATAACAGCTCATGTTACAGTGGACAACAAACCCGCTTGAGTGTGTGTGTGGGTGCTTCTGTATGTGTGTGTGTGTGTGTGTGTGTGTGTGTGTGTGTGTGTGTGTGTGTGTGTGTGTGTGTGTGTGTGTGTGTGTGTGTGTGTGTGTGTGTGTGTGTGTGTGTGTGTGTGTGCATCTCAGAGAATGAGCAATTACGCATATTTACTCATGACAAAATGAAAGGCGACACAGCTATTACAAAGTGATTTTCTGCTATTTTCTCTCTCCTTCCCTCCTTCCAAAGCCTTGCTGTCTAATGATCTCTCTCTCCTCTCTCTCTCCTTCCCTCCTTCCAAAACCTTGCTGTGTAATGAGTCAGGTATCAGGGAACACTTCCTACTCTGAACAGTTGTACAGTACCACACATGCACACCAGTGGAGGCTCCTCAGAGGAGGAAGGGTAGGACCATCCACCTCAGTGAATTTCATAAAAAATACATGTTTTTCGATAAAACTATACTAAATATAATCATGTTACCAAATAAATGATTAAAACAAAGGTCTACAGTAGTAGCCTCAACACACTGTGTTCAGTAGCACCATGGTGTAGCCGGAGGACAGCTAGCTTCCGCCCTCCTCTGGCTACATTGACTTCAATACAAAACCTAGGAGGCTCATGGTTCTCAACTCCTTCCATAGACTTACACAGTAATTATGACAATTTCTGGAGGAAGTCCTCCAACCTATCAGAGCTCTTGCAGCATGCAGCTCTTGCAGCATGAACTGACATGTTGTCCACCCAATCGAGGATCAGGGAATTAATCTAGTACTGAAAGAATAAGCTACAGATAGTGTGGTGAGTAGTTGACTCAAAGAGAGAGAAATACAATACTTTAACAATTTTGAACATATTAATTTCTTCCAAAATGAAGGAGAAGCAAGAAAGAAATAGAGAGAGAGATTTCGTTAAAAAAAAATCACTTTCAGTTGCGCTTACTTAGCTAACAAATGCAGCTAGCTAGTTTATCCTACTGAAACACCCTGCTCAAACAGAGGGATGCTATGTTAGCTAGCTGGCTATGACTATCCAACACAACACTGGAACTCTTCCAAGTCAAGGTTAGCTTTTGGTCTTACTAATTTATTGCCACCGGGGCCCGCCGGTGTAACTGCTTACTGACCGTACACTGTAACGTTACTACATGGTTGTAGTTGGTTTACTAACGAGTTAGTTCTGTTACTAATAGTTTTAGCTATGCTGACTATGACGTTACTTTAGCTAATATGGTGACAACGATGTAGGCAGTGTGGCATGTCAGATTCATTCCGCTGATTCTGTTGAAAAACATTTCTTAAACGGAGCAAACTGTTACGTTACTGTTACATTGAACTGGGTGAATGGAATAAGAATGACAGTGATCCAATATACTGTAATAGAAATAAGGCCATGCTCATGAAAAAAATAATCGTCCTCCCTCATCTTAAACGGCACACACACACACACACACACACACACACACACACACACACACGCACACGCACGCGCACACGCACACGCACACACACACACACACACTCTCTAGCGTTGGTGCATTGTCCATGTTCTTGTTTACCCAATTGTTTTTTAATTGCAGATGAATCTTTTTTACGGTTGGTTTTAGATCTTCTGTAATGACTCCATTAATGATGGCCCGGCCCATTGGAGTCTCAACATTCACATTGCTACTGACTCATTAGAACCAGGACTTCCTTCTGCCTTTTAATGGAACTCACCATATCAACCTGAAGACATCTTTATTTGTGTTTGTTGCATTTATCAGGGATGGAGTCTATTTCGTTTAATACTCCGTATGTTCAGGAATATCTGTTCAAGTCCCTGCAACAGACTAGCATCATGTCCTGGGGGTGTACTTGTACATCAAGCTGCCTGACGCTTGATGTACAATGGGTTTGGGCCGGGACAAGGTTTTCTTATGTTCTGGAAAATCTATTTAAATCCATAGAAATGTAAATAGTACATTATCTTCTGAAGATGATGTGGCTATGTGTCTGTCAGACAGTTTGTATGTCAGTATTAAAACAGATTCTTTAACTTGACCTACTGAATGAAAGGATTACACAATCCACAGCTAGGGATTAAGCTTATTCCACACACACACACACACACACACACACACACACACACACACACACACACACACACACACACACACACACACACACACACGTACTCTCTCTCTTTTAGCCAGCTGTCAACCCCTCCTCCACACTCCACATCTATTGCTTGATGTTAGCATTCTAATATCAAAATGATCAGCGGCTTCGAAACCACCACACATTTATCTGACATGTGTGACTATTTTCAGAATGATCTTACTGTAATTCTGCACTACTGATGAGTGGGTGTGTGAATGTGTAGAACAGTCAACTTGTACATTGTAAATAAGTGGTGTGTGTTTCCTTTGAACGAGGCTCAGAAGTTTCAAATGCTAAAACACGCACGCACGCACGCACGCACGCACGCACGCACGCACGCACGCACGCACGCACGCACGCACGCACGCACGCACGCACGCACGCACGCACGCACGCACGCACGCACGCACGCACGCACGCACGCACGCACGCACGCACGCACGCACGCACGCACGCACGCACGCACGCACGCACGCACGCACGCACGCACGCACACACACACACACACACACACACACACACACACACACACACACACACACACACACACACACACACACACACACACACACGTACTCTCTCTCTTTTAGCCAGCTGTCAACCCCTCCTCCACACTCCACATCTATTGCTTGATGTTAGCATTCTAATATCAAAATGATCAGCGGCTTCGAAACCACCACACATTTATCTGACATGTGTGACTATTTTCAGAATGATCTTACTGTAATTCTGCACTACTGATGAGTGGGTGTGTGAATGTGTAGAACAGTCAACTTGTACATTGTAAATAAGTGGTGTGTGTTTCCTTTGAACGAGGCTCAGAAGTTTCAAATGCTAAAACACACACACACACACACACACACACACACACACACACACACACACACACACACACACACACACACACACACACACACACACACACACACACACACACACACACACACACACACACACACACACACACACACACACACAGCCCGTTAAATCATTCCTGATGTTGGCAGACGCACACACTGCTCCCTGTCACTTTCTTCACTAGCATTGGATAGAGACAGAGAGAGAGAGAGAGAGAGAAAGAGAGAACTAAGAGACACGACACAGAGAGAGAAGAGAGAACTAAGACACACGACAGAGAGAGAGAAGAGAGAGAGAGAACTAAGAGACATGACAGAGAGAGAGAGAGAGAGAGAGAGAGAGAGAACTAAGAAACATGACAGAGAGAGAGAGAGAGAGATCGAGAGAGAGAGAACTAAGAGACATGACAGAGAGAGAGAGAGAGAGAGAGAGAGAGAGAGAGAGAGAGAGAGAGAGAGAGAGAGAGAGAGAGAGAGAGAGAGAGAGAGAGAGAGAGAGAGAGAGAGAGAGAGAGAGAGAGAGAGAGAGAGAGAGAGAGAGAGAGAGAGAGATAGATAGATAGATAGATAGATAGATAGATAGATAGATAGATAGATAGATAGATAGATAGATAGATAGATAGATAGATAGATACTTAAGTGGCATGACAGAGAGAGAGAGAGAGAGAGAGAGAGAGAGAGATACTTAAGTGACATGACAGAGTGAGAGAGAGGGAGAACTAAGAGACATGACAGAGTGAGAGAGAGAGAGAGAGAGAGAGAGAACTAAGAGACATGACAGAGAGACAGAGAGAGAACTAATAGACATGACAGAGAGAGAGAGAGAACTAAGAAACATGAGAGAGAGAGAGATAATGATAATAATTAATAATAATAATAATAATAAATAATAATGCATGCAGAGCAGAATTAGGCCGATACCCAATAATGATCAAAATCCAGAAAAGAGCCGTTAAATTCTACAACCACCTAAAAGGAAGCGATTCCCAAACCTTCCATAACAAAGCCATCACCTACAGAGAGATGAACCTGGAGAAGAGTCCCCTAAGCAAGCTGGTCCTAGGGCTCTGTTCACAAACACAAACACACCCCACAGAGCCCCAGGACAACAGCACAATTAGACCCAACCAAATCATGAGAAAACAAAAAGATAATTACTTGACACATTGGAAAGAATTAACAAAAAAAACAGAGCAAACTAGAATGCTATTTGGCCCTAAACAGAGAGTACACAGTGGCAGAATACCTGACCACTGTGACTGACCCAAACTTAAGGAAAACTTTGACTATGTACAGACTCAGTGAGCATAGCCTTGCTATTGAGAAAGGCCGCCGTAGGCAGACATGGCTCTCAAGAGAAGACAGGCTATGTGCTCACTGCCCACAAAATGAGGTGGAAACTGAGCTGCACTTCCTAACCTCCTGCCCAATGTATGACCATATTAGAGAGACATATTTCCCTCAGATTACACAGATCCACAAAGAATTCGAAAACAAATCCAATTTTGATAAACTCCCATATCTACTGGGTGAAATTCCACAGTGTGCCATCACAGCAGCAAGATTTGTGACCTGTTGCCACAAGAAAAGGGCAACCAGTGAAGAACAAACACCATTGTAAATACAACCCATATTTATGCTTATTTATTTTCCCTTGTGTACTTTAACCATTTGTACATTGTTACAACACTGTATATATATAATATGACATTTGTAATGTCTTTATTGTTTTGAAACTTCTGTATGTGTAATGTTTACTGTTAATTTTTATTGTTTATTTCACTTTTGTATATTATCTACCTCACTTGCTTTGGCAATGTTAACACATGTTTCCCATGCCAATAAAGCCCCTTGAATTGAATTGAATTGAATTGAGAGAGAGAGAGAGAGAGAACTAAGAGACATGACAGAGAGAGAGAGAGAGAGAGAGAGAGAACTAAGAGACATGACAGAGAGACAGAGCGAGAACTAAGAGACATGACAGAGAGACAGAGAGAGAGAGAGAGAACTAAGAAACATGACAGAGAGAGAGAGAGAGAACTAAGAGACATGGCAGAGAGAGAGAGAGAGAGAGAGAGAGAGAGAGAGAGAGAGAGAGAGAGAGAGAGAGAGAGAGAGAGAGAACTAAGAGACATGACAGAGAGACAGAGCGAGAACTAAGACACATGACAGAGAGACAGAGAGAGAGAGAGAACTAAGAAACATGACAGAGAGAGAGAGAGAACTAAGAGACATGACAGAGAGAGAGAGAGAGAGAAGAGCGAGAACTAAGAGACATGACAGACAGAGAGAGAGAGAGAGAACTAAGAGACATGACAGAGAGAGAGAGAGAGAGAGAGAACTAAGAGACATGACAGAGAGAGAGAGAGAGAGAGAGAGAGAGAGAGAGAACTAAGAGACATGACAGAGAGACAGAGCGAGGACTAAGAGACATGACAGAGAGACAGAGAGAGAGAGAGAGAACTAAGAAACATGACAGAGAGAGAGAACTAAGAGACATGACAGAGAGAGAGAGAGAGAGAGAGAAGAGCGAGAACTAAGAGACATGACAGACAGAGAGAGAGAGAGAGAACTAAGAGACATGACAGAGAGAGAGAGAACTAAGAGACATGACAGAGAGAGAGAGAACTAAGAGACATGACAGAGAGAGAGAGAGAGAGAGAGAGAGAGAGAGAGAGAGAGAGAAGAGCGAGAACTAAGAGACATGACAGACAGAGAGAGAGAGAGACGGAACTAAAAGACATGACAGAGAGAGAGAGAGAGAAAGAGAGAGACAAACCTGTTCGACTAACTCACTGAAGCCTCAGAACCAGGACATCCAACCAATCAGAATAAACCAAATTACAACACAGTCAAAACAAAACTACATTGCTTATTGGGAAACACAAGTACAAAGCAAAATGCAGTGCTATCTGGCCCTAAATCGACAGTACACCGTGGCTAACTTTTTGACCATGGATACTGATCAAAACCTTAGAAAAACCTTGACAAAGTACAGGCTCAGTGAGCACAGCCTTGCCATTGAGAAGGGTAGACACAGGAAAACCTGGCTCCCTGTAGAGGAAAGGCTGTGAAACCACTGCACAATAGCAGAACCTGAGATGGAGCTGCATTTCCTGACAAAATGTAAAAAATATAAAACAATTAGAGGGTGTCATTTCCCCAAATTTGAAACTCTTATTCAAGGTTTCAAATACCTCTCTGATGAGGATAGGCTGCCCGTCCTGTTGGGGGAGATGCAGAGAGCTGTGGGTTGGCAGCACACTACATTGCTGCCTGCCATAAGATGAGGGACAGTGTCTGACAGACCAATCAACCTGCACATGTCCTCTACTGTATGCTTATTGTTATTGTTCAATGTATTAATGACCCTTGGTTATTGTTGTTACTGTTGTCCCATTGACCATTTTGATTCTTATTATTTTCATATTGTAAATATCCAAAGTAAGCTTTGGCAATGTGTACATTGTTACGTCATGCCAATAATGCAAATTGAATTGAATTGAATTGAGAGAGAGAACTAAGAGACATGACAGAGAGAGAGAGAGAACTAAGAGACATGACAGAGAGGGAGAGCGAGAGAGAAAGGGAGAGAGAGAGGGGAGAGAACTAAGAGACATGACAGAGAGAGAGAAAGAGAGAGAGAGGGAGAGAGAACTAAGAGACATGACAGAGAGAGAGAAAGAGAGAGAAAGGGAGAGAGAGAGAGGGGAGAGAACTACGAGACATTACAGAGAGACAGAGAGAGAAGAGAGAACTAAGAGACATGACAGAGAGAGAGAGAGAGAGAGAGAGATCGGGGAGAGAACTAAGAGACATGACAGAGAGAGAGAGCGAGAGAGAAAGAGAGAGAGAGAGAAGAGAGAACTCACAGACATGACAGAGAGAGAGAAAGAGAGAGTAAGGGAGAGAGAGAGAGGGGAGAGAACTAAGAGGCATGACAGAGAGAGAGAAAGAGAGAGAAAGGGAGAGAGAGAGAGGGGAGAGAACTAAGAGACATGACAGAGAGAGAGAAAGAGAGAGAGAGGGAGAGAACTAAGAGACATGACAGAGAGAGAGAGAAAGATGATTCCGAAGTTCCAAATTGAGCAGCAGCTGCTGAAAAAATTAGCTCCTACAAATATTGAAATTTACATGGTTTTTAGAGTGAAGTACATTGGAAAAAAGCCAAAGAAAACTGCAAGACTGGATAGGATACAAAACAAGCAACAAATGAAGAGGATAGGTTTTTGAAAAAGTAACTCTTTTTCATAAAATTGTAGTTATCTTAGCGAGCTGAATTGTTTACCAGTTGCTAAGCAGTTGCTAGGGACTCTCCTAAAAGAAGCTAGCTAGCTAACAAAAAATAGCTAGGTAACTAAAGAATAGAAAGACAAAATAGGGACAGAAGACAAAGGACATCATAGTAAAACAGTCCTCTAAAGACACAAGAGACAATAATACAAGAAACAACACTGTTTTTGGAAAAGGTAGGCTTCTATTGCAACATTGTAACCAACATCACCAGCTTTGCTATGGAAATTGTTTTCCCACCAGACATCCAAACAGAGAAAGCTAAGAAAAGTTTAAAAGGTTTGATGATGGGACAGAACCATGAATGCCTGTTTACAAATCTTACCAGTTGCAAAACAAATGCAAATGTAATATTTAATTCCAAACGAGGGCACATATGGAAAACGGTTATTTGCAACCATTTCCCTTTCTCAAAAAAGAGGCTGTCAGATCAGCATTTTTGAAGAAGCTGACCAGAGCAACACGTATCAAACAGTAAACTTCTACAATAATGGAACAGTATTGATACAAGGCAATGATTCAAGCCTCCAGGCTTTAGAGAATGTGTTTTCTACCCTAAAATTAGAAGCTGAACTCATCTCAGAAACTGAGGAAAAAGTAACGGAGGGAGATGGAAAAAAGCAGGCCCCAACGGTCTCGGTGACCCAGCAAGAAGCCCTCAGTGTCCCTCTACCTACCTCACAGAGCCAAGAACATGCCTACAACACCAAGAACACCTGCTATGCAATGTTTCCACAACACCCTCTCTCTCATTGAAGCAGAGGTCATAGAACTCAGAGAGAACAAGCTTCAAGAGGATGACACTGTCCAGAAACTAAAAGAAGATATGAAACAGTTCATATCTGGTCAGCCAACCAGCCACCCAGTCTGCTCCAGCCCAGGTCAGCCAACCAGCCTCCCAGTCTGCTCCAGCCCAGGTCAGCCAACCAGCCACCCAGTCTGCTCCAGCCCAGGTCAGCCAACCAGCCTCCCAGTCTGCTCCAGCCCAGGTCAGCCAACCAGCCTCCCAGTCTGCTCCAGCCCAGTTCAGCCAACCAGCCTCCCAGTCTGCTCCAGTCCAGGTCAGCCAACCAGCCTCCCAGTCTGCTCCAGTCCAGGTCAGCCAACCAGCCTCCCAGTCTGCTCCAGCCCAGGTCAGCCAACCAGCCTCCCAGTCTGCTCCAGCCCAGGTCAGCCAACCAGCCTCCCAGTCTGCTCCAGCCCAGGTCAGCCCATCACAACACAGCTCTACTGGACCTGGCCCATCACAATACAGCACTGACCACTACTCCAGGGTCGGGCAGAACACTGTCCTTCAGAGAAGTACACCACATGATGCAGTCCACACCATGTATCATTCAGATCATCAGCCTACATATGCTGAGGTAACCTCTGGCAAAAGACACCTAGAACAATCAGAGATTGGAGAGGTGCGCCAACTACTGCATCTAATATGCAGACTCCTGGGCTAGACAGACCCTTTAATTCATGTACGCACCCGCACGCACCCGCACGCAGGGTTGCAGATTGCATTGTACTGTACTTATTTTTTGTGCAATCTTATTCCATTCTTATTAATTTGTTTACAACTATTCTTTATTTTATTGGCACTGGTATTATAATAATAATTATATGTAATGGTGTGTGTGTGTATATGTATATACAGGTGAAGTCGGAAGTTTACATACACTTAGGTTGGGGTCATTAAAACTCCTTTTTCAACCACTCCACAAATTTCTTGTTAACAAACTATAGTTTTGGCAAGTCGGTTAGGACATCTACTTTGTGCATGACACAAGTAATTTTTCCAACAATTGTTTACAGACAGATTATTTCACTTATAATTAACTGTATCACAATTCCAGTGGGTCAGAAGTTTACATACACTAAGTTGACTGTGCCTATAAACAGCTTGGAAAATTCCAGAAAATTATGTCATGGCTTTAGAAGCTTCTGATAGGCTAATTGACATCATTTGAGTCAATTGGAGGTGTACCTGTGGATGTATTTCAAGGCCTACCTTCAAACTCAGTGCCTCTTTGCTTGACATCATGGGAAAATCAAAAGAAATCAGCCAAGACCTCAGAAAAACAATTGTAGAGCTCCACAAGTCTGGTTCATCCTTGGGATCAATTTCCAAACGCCTGAAGGTACCACGTTCATCTGTACAAACAATAGTAACGTCAGTGTTCTGCCATGGCCAGCGAAGAGCCCGGATCTCAATCACGTTGAGCACGTCTGGGAACTGTTGGATCAGAGGGTGAGGGCTAGGGCCATTCCCCCCAGAAATGTCCGGGATCTTGCAGGTGCCTTGGTGGAAGAGTGGGGTAACCTCTCACAGCAAGAATTGGCAAATCTGGTGCAGTACACGAGGAGGAGATGCACTGCAGTACTTAATGCAGCTGGTGGCCACACCAGATACTGACTGTTACTTTTGATTTTGCCCCCCTTTGTTCAGGGACACATTATTCAATTTGTTAGTCACATGTCTGTGGAACTTGTTCAGTTTGTCTCAGTTGTTGAATCTTGTTATGTTCATACAAATATTTACACATGTTAAGTTTGCTGAAAATAAACGCAGTTGACAGTGAAAGGACGTTTCTTTTTTTGCTGAGTTTATATGTATATATATATTATATATATTTTTTTCAATGTACTTTACTCAAACCAGTGACTATCACTTATTATAAATGAGATCATTAACTATCAGCTCTTGGAATATCCAGGGCCTATTGTCAATGACGTGCGTAAGTCAGGCGCAGGAGAATGAAACTTGTTATAATGGAGTAGTTTAATAACTTAAAAACACAGCTCCAAAACCATAATACATAAACAAAGCAAAGTGGGTACGAGGACCCGGTGCGCACCAATACAAACTACACGATCATGACCAAACAAACAATCTCTGACAAGGACACGAGGGGAAACAGAGGGTTAAATACACAACATGATAATGAATGGGATTGGAACCAGGTGTGTAGGAAGACAAGACAAAACCAATGGAAAATGAAAAATGGATCAATGATGGCTAGAACGGTGACGTCGACCGCCAAGCACCGCCCGAACAAGGAGAGGCATCGACTTCGGTAGAAGTCGTGACACCTATACTCTTCACATTTTGGTTATAAAACAACAAATCCAGAATTCTTCAAAAACATAAAGGAACAGGACATCATAATCCTACTGGAAACATGGTGTCGTGGAGACATAGATACTCAGTGTCACTCAGGCTATAGAGAAAGTTTACTACCATCAATCAAACATAAAAATGTTAAACGGGGCCGAGACTCAGGTGGAATCATGATTTGGCAGAAGCAGGACTTAGCACTGAATGAAATTAAAAAAGGTTTTAACCACATTTGGCTAAAACTTAATAAAGGTACAATCTAATGTGACAATGATGTATACACATGTGCAGCTTATGCTCCTCCTTCAAATTCATCATATTATGATGGTCAGTTTTTTGACAATCTCTGTACAGAAATCATTCAATTTCGAGTCTTAGGCCTGTACATGCTTAATGGTAGAATCAGAGGGGACTCTTTAGGTCAGTTTACTTACTGCTCAACTCTTGGGACAAGTTTAGTCGATTAAGCCATCACTGACATTGACCCCTCCTCCATTAGTGCATTCACTGGCAGACCACAGACACCATTGTCAGATCACAGTCAGGTCAACGTGTTTCTAAAGAAATGACCCGGCAATATTCATAAAAAAATTGCCCAATAAACTCTACAACATAAACCAATCGTACAGATGGGCTCAAAACAGTGCAGAGGGATTCATTGAAACATTGAACTGAAATGAAATGATGAACTCTATACAGTTCTTCAATAACTCACAATACCAAAACAATAAAGATGGTGTCAATTCGGCTACTCAAAACATCAATTGCATATTCCAAAAAGCAGCATCAACAACAATTTGAGAAAACCAAAGAAATGCAACATCAGAAACTAAAAAGAAAATGTTTCTGAAAAATGGTTTGATAACAAATGTAAAACAATTAGAAAACACCTGAGACAAATGTCAAATGAAAAACATAAGCAGAAAAACAACCCAGAGCTACGCAATGAATACTTTGAAACTCTGAAACAGTATAAACATACACTGAAACGCAATAAATTGAATTATACCAACAAGACACTTGATGAAATTGAAAACGCAATTGACCAAAACCAGTTCTGGGACATGTGGAACGATTTAAGCACGACAAAGCCAAAAGAATTGACCATACAAGATGAAGGAATTTGGAAAACTTATTTTGATAATCTATACAAAAACATCCCACTAAAAGACTTACAACAGAACCAATTAGAAATTCAAGAAAAATTGAACATCCTTGAATCAGTCATTAAAAACAACCAAAATCCATTAGATTACCCAATAACCCAACAAGAACTAAATGAAAAGCTCAAATCTATAAAATCAAAGAAGGCTTGTGGTATAGATAACATCAGAAATGAAATGCTGAAAAACAGTTGCAAAATACTGCGCTTAAATTTTTCAACATGGTATTAACTTCTGGCTGCTTTCCTGATGTCTGGAACCAGGGGCGCATCTCCCCTATCCACAAAAGTGGAGAAAAAAATCTGACCCCAATTTACAGGGGAATTTGTGTAAACAGCATCTTGGGAAAGGTTTTCTGTAGCATTTTGAATTCAAGAATTCAAACCTTTCTTCAAGAAAAAAATCTAATAAGTAAATGTCAAATTGGCTTTCTACCCAACCATCTCACTACTTACCATATATACACCTTACACACACTAATTAATAAACACCAAAAAAAAGAGGGCAAAATCTTTGCTTGCTTTATTGACTTTAAAAAAGCATTTGATTCTATTTGGCACGAAGGGCATTCTACAAAATTCTCATAAGTGGGCTTGGTGGTAAGGTGTATGACTTAATAAGATGTATGTACACAGAAAACAAGTGTGCAATAAAAATCAGAAACCAAAGAACATAATTATTTTCACAACGTCGAGGTGTGAGACAAGGCTGCAGTTTGAGTCCAATTCTTTTCAACATTTATATCAATGAATTAGCAGACATGTTGGACTATTCTCCAGCCCCAGGACTCACACTATTTGACGCATAGGTAAAATACCTGCTATATGGTGATGATTTGGTACTTCTATCACCAACCAAAGAAGGTATTCAGCAGAACAACATTCTATAGCAATATTGCCATAATTGGGCCCTGGCAGTAAAAAAAAAAAAAAAAACGAAAATCATGATTTTCCAGAAAAACCCCAGATGTCAGAAACACAAATATAAATTCACCCTGAACAACACCATAATTGAACACACAAATTACTCATACCTTGGTCTGACCATATCTGCATCGGAAAACTTTAATATGGCAGTGAATGCACTCAAAGAAAAAGCCCGCAGAGAATTGTATGCAATAAAAATGAAATTTTTACCAATTAGTACTTGGACCAAAATATTTGACAGTGTAATCCTACCAATAGCTCTTTACGGAAGTGAGGTTTTGGGGCCACTCAATAAACTGGACTTTGAAATGTGGGACAAGCATCCAATTGAAGCCCTACATGCAGAATTCTGTCCAGAGAAATACACCAACTAATGCATGTAGGGCAGAATTGGGTCACTTTCAAGTGCTAATGAAAATACAGAAAATATCATTAACATTTTGGCTACATCTAAATTCAAATTCAAGTCTGCAATTTAAAGCACTTCAAACCCAAGAGCTGAGCCCATCAACTTGTAAGTCGCTCTGGATAAGAGCGTCTGCTAAATGACTTAAATGTAAATGTAAATGTAATAGCAGTTTAGTGAAGGTGGTGGTCGTAGTAATGATGATGGTAGTGATAACAGTTTAGTGATGGTGGTAGTAGTAGTAGTAATAATGATGATGGTAGTGATAGCAGTTTACTGATGGTGGTGGTAGTGGTAGTAATGATGATGGTAGTGATAGCAGTTTACTGATGGTGGTGGTAGTGGTAGTAATGATGATGGTAGTGATAGCAGTTTAGTGATGGTGGTGGTAGTGGTAGTAATGATGATGGTAGTGATAGCATTTTAGTCATGGTGGTAGTAGTAGTAGTAATGATGATGGTAGTGATAGCAGTTAAGTGATGGTGGTGGTAGTCATAGTAATGGTGGTGGTAGTAGTAGTAATGATGATGGTAGTGATAGCAGTTTAGTGATGGTGGTGGTGGTAGTAGTAATGATGATGGTAGTGATAACAGTTTAGTGATGGTGGTAGTAGTAGTAATGATGATGGTAGTGATAGCAGTTTAGTGATGGTGGTGGTAGTAGTAGTAATGATGATGATGGTAGTGATAGCAGTTTAGTGACGGTGGTAGTAGTAGTTATGATGATGGTAGTGATGACAGTTTAGTGATGGTGGTGGTAGTAGTAGTAATGATGATGATGGTAGTGATAGCAGTTTAGTGATGGTGGTGGTAGTAGTAATGATGATGGTAGTGATAACATTTTAGTGATGGTATTAGTATTAGTAGTAATGATGGTGGTAGTGATAGCAGTTTAGTGATGGTGGTGGTGGTAGTAGTAATGATGATGGTAGTGATAGCAGTTTAGTGATGGTGCTGGTGGTGGTAGTAATGCTGATGGTAGTGATAACAGTTTAGTGATGGTGGTGGTAGTAGTAATGATGATGGTAGTGATAGCAGTTTAGTGATGGTGGTGGTGGTAGTAATGATGATGGTAGTGATATCAGTTTAGTGATGGTGGTGGTGGTAGTGGTAATGATGATGGTAGTGTTAGCAGTTCAGTGATGGTGGTGGTAGTAGTAATGCTGATGGTAGTGATAGCAGTTTAGTGATGGTGGTGGTAGTAGTAATGATGATGGTAGTGATAGCAGTTTAGTGATGGTGGTGGTAGTAGTAATGATGATTGTAGTGATAGCAGTTTAGTGATGGTGGTGGTAGTAGTAATGATGATTGTAGTGATAGCAGTTTAGTGATGGTGGTGGTGGTAGTGGTAGTAAGGATGATGGTAGTGATAGCAGTTTAGTGATGGTGGTGGTAGTAGGTATGATGATGGTAGTGATAGCAGTTTAGTGATGGTGGTGGTAGTAGTAATGATGATGGTAGTGATAACAGTTTAGTGATGGTGGTGGTAGTAGGTATGATGATGGTAGTGATAGCAGTTTAGTGATGGTGGTGGTAGTAGTAATGATGATTGTAGTGATAGCAGTTTAGTGATGGTGGTGGTGGTAGTGGTAGTAATGATGATGGTAGTGATAGCAGTTTAGTAATGGTAGTAGTATTAGTAGTAATGATGATGGTAGTGATAACAGTTTAGTGATGGTGGTGGTAGTAGTAGTAATGATGATGGTAGTGATAACAGTTTAGTGATGGTGGTGGTAGTAGTAGTAATGATGATGGTAGTGATAGCAGTTTAGTGATGGTAGTGGTAGTGGTAGTGGTAGTAATGATGATGGTAGTGATAGAAGTTTAGTGATGGTGGTGGTGGTAGTGGTAGTAGTAATGATGATGGTAGTGATAACAGTTTAGTGATGGTGGTGGTGGTAGTGGTAGTAGTAATGATGATGGTAGTGATAGCAGTTTAGTGATGGTGGTGGTGGTAGTGGTAGTAGTAATGATGATGGTAGTGATAACAGTTTAGTGATGGTGGTGGTAGTGGTAGTAATGATGATGGTAGTGATAACAGTTTAGTGATGGTGGTGGTGGTAGTGGTAGTAGTAATGATGATGGTAGTGATAGCAGTTTAGTGATGGTGGTGGTGGTAGTGGTAGTAGTAATGATGATGGTAGTGATAACAGTTTAGTGATGGTGGTGGTAGTGGTAGTAATGCTGATGGTAGTGATAACAGTTTAGTGATGGTAGTGGTAGTAGTAATGATGATGGTAGTGATAGCAGTTTAGTGATGGTGGTGGTAGTAGTAATGATGATGGTAGTGATAACAGTTCAGTGATGGGGGTGGTGGTAGTAGTAGTAATGATGATGGTAGTGATAGCAGTTTAGTGATAGTAGTAGTATTAGTAGTAATGATGATGGTAGTGATAACAGTTTAGGGATGGTGGTGGTAGTAGTAATGATGATGGTAGTGATAACAGTTTAGTGATGGTAGTGGTAGTAGTAGTAATTATGATGATGGTAGTTATAACAGTTTAGTGATGGTGGTGGTAGTAGTAGTAATGATGATGATGGTAGTGATAGCAGTTTAGTGACGGTGGTAGTAGTTGTAATGATGATGGTAGTGATGACATTTTCGTGATGGTGGTGGTAGTAGTAGTAATTATGATGATAGTAGTTATAACAGTTTAGTGATGGTAGTGGTAGTAGTAGTAATGATGATGATGATGGTAGTGATAGCAGTTTAGTGATGGTGGTGGTAGTAGTAATGATGATGGTAGTGATAGCAGTTTAGTGATGGTGATGGTAGTAATAATGATGATGGTAGTGATACCATTTTAGTGATGGTGTTAGTATTAGTAGTAATGATGGTGGTAGTGATAGCAGTTTAGTGATGGTGGTGGTGGTAGTAATGATAATGGTAGTGATAACAGTTTAGTGATGGTGGTGGTAGTAGGTATGATGATGGTAGTGATAGCAGTTTAGTGATGGTGGTGGTAGTAGTAATGAGGATTGTAGTGATAGCAGTTTAGTGATGGTAGTGGTGGTAGTGGTAGTAATGATGATGGTAGTGATAGCAGTGTAGTGATGGTAGTAGTATTAGTAGTAATGATGATGGTAGTGATAACAGTTTAGTGATGGTAGTGATAGTAGTAGTAATGATGATGGTAGTGATAACAGTTTAGTGATGGTGGTGGTAGTAGTAGTAATGACAGTGGTGGGCCGTCAGGGCCAGCAAGGCCTTCTCTGCTGGCCTAAACATCATCAGAATATAATTATTTTTTTTTAAATATATTTTCCCTCAAATATGTATTAAATTATTCCCCAGAGTAAGAGTTATACTCTTCATTTCATAGCTTTTCTTTTGGTTGCACTGCTTCCAGCCCCAGGTTGAGATTTGGAGGGCTGGTCTTTATGTTAGATCTTTTATCCAATCATATTCAGCCATCATGTCTTGCCAGGGGTCTAAAATCTGCCCTCAGGCCTTCAGAATCAACAGTGCGGGCGCTTGTAGCTTAAAGTGAATGGAAATGAAAATTTAGTGTTAACCAATCAGCTTTAGAGTTGGCTATTGTACGCCTGCTGGCTGGCTCCAGTGTTACACAGGAGCCAGCTAGCAGGCGTAGTGCGTGCACGTCTTTTGATTGGATTACCAATATTGAGAGGCAGGTCCTATGGGCAGGTCTATGCAGAACTTCAGAACTAGGAAACTGAATTTGATAAACGAATTAATTCGCGTACTACTAAACTGCTTTTTCAATCCACAATGGCGGTGATGGGTGGTAATAGTAATGATGATGGTAGTGATAACAGTTCAGTGATGGTGGTGGTGGTAGTAGTAGTAATGATGATGGTAGTGATAACAGTTTAGTGATGGTGGTGGTAGTAGTAGTAATGATGATGGTAGTGATAACAGTTTAGTGATGGTGGTGGTGGTAATGATGATGGTAGTGGTAACAGTTTAGTGATGGTGGTAGTAGTAGTAATGATGATGGTAGTGTTAGCAGTTTAGTGATGGTGGTGGTGGTGGTAGTAGTAGTAATGATGATGGTAGTGATAGCAGTTTAGTGATGGTGGTGGTGGTGGTAGTAATGATGATGGTAGTGATAACAGTTTAGTGATGGTGGTTGTAGTAGTAGTAATGGTGATGGTAGTGATAACAGTTTAGTGATGGTAGTGGTAGTAGGTATGATGATGGTAGTGATAACAGTTTAGTGATGGTAGTGATAGTAGTAGTAATGATGATGGTAGTGATAACAGTTTAGTGATGGTAGTGGTAGTAGTAGTAATGATGATGGTAGTGATAACAGTTTAGTGATGGTGGTGGTAGTAGTAATGATGATGGTAGTGATAACAGTTTAGTGATGGTAGTGGTAGTAGTAGTAATGATGATGGTAGTGATAACAGTTTAGTGATGGTAGTGGTAGTAGGTATGATGATGGTAGTGATAACAGTTTAGTGATGGTAGTGGTAGTAGGTATGATGATGGTAGTGGTAACAGTTTATTGATGGTGGTGGTAGTAGTAATGATGATGGTAGTGATAACAGTTTAGTGATGGTAGTGGTAGTAGGTATGATGATGGTAGTTATAACAGTTTAGTGATGGTAGTGGTAGTAGGTATGATGATGGTAGTGATAACAGTTTAGTGATGGTAGTGGTAGTAGGTATGATGATGGTAGTGATAACAGTTTAGTGATGGTAGTGGTAGTAGTATTAATGATGATGGTAGTGATAACAGTTTAGTGATGGTAGTGGTAGTAGGTATGATGATGGTAGTTATAACAGTTTAGTGATGGTAGTGGTAGTAGGTATGATGATGGTAGTGGTAACAGTTTATTGATGGTGGTGGTGGTAGTAGTAGTAATGAATGATGATTGTAGATGTAGTACAAGTAGTAGTATAAGTTAGTTATAGTTTAATTGTCCATGTTTAGCTTTTTATATTTATACTATTGACTGTTACCATTTTATTGTTGTTATTTTTTTATTTAATGTTGCGTTATTTAATACCATTTTATATTATTATTTGTTATTCTTTATAATTTTATTTCAATGTATATTGTTGCTTTGGCAATATTGACACAATGTTTTTCATGCCAATAAAGCAGCTTGAATTTGAAAGGGATAGAGAGAAAGAAGAGAGAACTAAGAGACATGACAGAGAGACAGAGAGAGAGAGAGAGAGAGAGAGAGAGAGAGAGAGAACTAAGAGACATGACAGAGAGAGAGAGAGAGAAGAGAGAACTAAGAGACATGACAGAGACAGAGAGAGAGAGAGAGAGAGAGAGAGAGAGAGAGAGAACTAAGAGACATGACAGAGAGAGAGAGAAGAGAGAACTAAGAGACATGACAGAGAGACAGAGAGAGAAGAGAGAACTAAGAGACATGACAGAGAGATAGAGAGAGAGAAAGAAGAGAGAACTAAGAGACATGACAGAGAGAGAGAGAAGAGAGAACTAAGAGACATGACAGAGAGACAGAGAGAGAAGAGAGAACTAAGAGACATGACAGAGAGACAGAGAGAGAGAAAGAAGAGAGAACTAAGAGACATGACAGAGAGACAGAGAGAGAGAGAGAGAGAGAGAGAGAGAGAGAGAGAGAGAGAGAGAGAGAGAGAGAGAGAGAACTAAGAGACATGACAGAGAGAGAGAGAAGAGAGAACTAAGAGACATGACAGAGAGACAGAGAGAGAAGAGAGAACTAAGAGACATGACAGAGAGACAGAGAGAGAAGAGAGAACTAAGAGACATGACAGAGAGAGAGAGAGAGAGAGAGAGAGAGAGAGAGAGAGAGAGAGAGAGAGAGAGAGAGAGAGAGAGAGAGAATTACTATAAGATTGTCCTTAAATATTCTGTTCATGACCGTAGTGAGTGAGAACATAGAGGACAGGAGAGAAGAGGGGACAGGACAGGAGAGGACAGCACAGGAGATCAGACAGGAGAGGAAAGGACAGGAGAGGACAGCACATGAGAGCAAACAGGACAGGAGAGCAGACAGGACAGGACAGGACAGGACAGGACCGGAGAAGACAGGAGAGGACAGGACAGGAGAGCAGACAGGACCGGAGGGGACAGGACAGGACCGGAGAAGACAAGAGAGGACAGGACAGGAGAGCAGACAGGACAGGAGGGGACAGGAAAGGAGAGCAGACAGGACAGGACAGGAGAGGAGAGGAGAGCAGACAGGACAGGAGAGGAGAGGAGAGGAGAGGAGAGGAGAGGAGAGGAGAGGAGAGGAGAGGAGAGGAGAGGAGAGGAGAGGAGAGAACAGGAGAGGACAGGACAGGACAGGACAGGAGAGCAGACAGGACAAGAGAGAACAGAACATGACAGGAGAGCAGACAGGACAAGAGAGGACAGGACAGGAGAGCAGACAGGACAGGAGAGGACAGGACAGGCCCAGAGAAGACAGGAGAGGACAGGACAGGAGAGGACAGGAGAGCAGACATGACAGGACAGGAGAGCAGACAGGACAGGACAGGAGAGTAGACAGGAGAGCAGACAGGACGAGAGAGGACAGGACAGGACCGGAGAAGACAGGAGAGGACAGGACAGGAGAGCAGACAGGACAGGAGAGGACAGGACAGGAGAGTAGACAGGACAGGAGAGCAGACAGGACGGGAGAGGACAGGACCGGAGAAGACAGGAGAGGACAGGACAGGAGAGCAGACAGGACAGGAGAGGACAGGACAGGAGAGCAGACAGGACAGGAGAGTAGACAGGACAGGAGAGCAGACAGGACAGGAGAGGAGAGAACAGGACAGGAGAGGACAAGACAGGAGAGCAGACAGAACAAGAGAGGACAGGACATGAGAGGAGAGGACAGGACAGGAGCGCATACAAGACAAGAGAGGACAGGACAGGACAGGAGAGGACAGGACAAGAGCGCATACAAGACAAGAGAGGACAGGACAGGACAGGAGAGGACAGGACAGGAGCGCATACAAGACAAGAGAGGACAGGACAGGACAGGAGAGCAGGGAATTCTAGGTCAGCCTGCTCCAGGGATAATAGTGGACCTACAGATGTGTCTGTCACTCTGGACCATGGTCCTGGTCTGATCCTACTATGACCAGAATTTCTCTCACTCAACCGTACCTCTGCCTTCCTCCTAACCTCTCTCCTCCCCTCAACCCTCTGTCTGCCCCCTCCTTCACCCCTCTCTCACCTTTTTTTCCTTCCCTCCATCCCCTTACAGTTCTCTTCACTACTCTCCTGCATCCACACCACTCCTCTCTTTTTTTTCCTCTCCTCCTTTCCATCTCCCCCCATGGCTGTGGTTTAATCCCCCTGACGGGTCTTTCTCTCTGGGCTAGGATTAATGATTTGTCCCGCTCCCCTGACTCTGGGGACTTGTGTGTACAGTGTTTCCCCGCCGCTGCTAAATCGCTGCCGCCACTCCCAAAAATCACTAAGACCAGACTAAAACCAGATGTAAAGTATGTAGAAAATACCATTTTTAACCTTTATTTAACTAGGCAAGTCAGTTAAGAACAAAATCTTATTTGCAATGACAGCCTAGGAACAGTGGGTTAACTGCCTTGTTCAGGGGCAGAACGACAGATTTTTACCTTGTCAGCTCGGGGATTTGAACTTGCAACCTTTCGGTTACTAGTCCAACACTCTAACCACTAGGCTACCTGCCTCCCCCATAATGGACCTAGACTTATATATTTTTAATAAGATCATGTTTGAGAACTAACAATCACCAAAATATACACAAGTCAGTCAGGGAGAATCGCAGATTCTAAAAATGTCATGGCATGGGCCCCATTGATTTTGTTATAATAATTGAGTCCCTCAGATAAGGAATATACCATAAGCCAGGGCAAAACATGTACAATTGCAGGAAATTAGTTTTAAAACAGCAAAATGTTAACTCTGCGGCCAAGAGGAGGGTCTCAAAACTTAGGTCGGAGACAGCACCCTTGGCCACACCCACTACCCCCCCCCCCCCCCCCCCCCCCCCCCGCACTGCTGGAACAAATGAAATGAAAAACACGTGTGTGTGTGTGTGTGTGTGTGTGTGTGTGTGTGTGTGTGTGTGTGTGTGTGTGTGTGTGTGTGTGTGTGTGTGTGTGTGTGTGTGTGAGTGAGGCACAGAGTTATAAATCATCAGAGCCCAGTGTGTCACTCTCAGGACAAAACCATATCCCACAATCGTCTGAGATTTCAACTGAGGGAGGCTGACAACCGAACACTTTTGTAAGGAGGGAGAGAGGGAAGGAGGGATAGAGAGAGGGAGGGGGGAGGGAAAAATAGGGAGGAGGAAGGGATGGAGGAGGAGGAGGGGTGAGGAGGACTGAGAGAGAAGAGCCCTTTGCCAATAAAACACCATTCTATTATGTATTCCAATTATAATGGAAAAGCAGCCTATTTTGGGAACAGTTCCACCACCTACACAAATTCTACAGACATCCTGTCCATGATGACCATATTAAAGCATTTACTCTATTCCATATGGGACCTGAATCAGCAGGCCTTCCTCTCCCTGGCTCTGTCAATGGGAAGTATTTCAGATCGCTTCCAGGAAGCATGATGGTCTTCCTATAGATAGATGTTTAGCAGGTGATGCACGTCATTATTTGCCTTCCTGTCTATTTAAAATGTTTTGGTTACATTATTCTAATTCATTGTGAGTGCTGTTTTCCGACAGAAGATGTCACCTACTCTGTCTTTGTCATCTTAATAATGATGAGCCAAGATTTATCTAGGACAGACTCCCTCCCTCCCTCCCTCCCTCCCTCCCTCCCTCCCTCCCTCCCTCCCTCCCTCCCTCCCTCCCTCCCTCCCTCCCTCCCTCCCTC
>NC_052339.1:29204449-29269449 GCF_016432855.1 Salvelinus namaycush
TTATTATGTTTTGGTTTCATCAGAGAAACAGAAACGCTCATTTCAGATTTTGAGAAATGTTTGCAATTTGACAAGCCATGACACCCACATTTCAGATTGTTCAGAGATTATTTCTGTAGTTAAAAATCGATAAGATAAGCATTCTGGAATTAATGTTTTGTTTAAATATAATTTGATTTTGGAGAAATTAAGCTAATTGATTGTACCCAAATTGGCCATTTTAATTGACAGGATTCATATAATATTCAGGAATTATAGTAGCTATAGTACCTAAAATCAGATTTGGACCAAACTTTTTTCTAACAATGAGTAAGACATGAGGAATCCAAAGACATGGTCAAAAGCCATCCGCGGACCTCCCCACACACCCTACACCCCATGCAACTCCCACTTCAACAAAGAGTATATGCTATCCGTTCTCTATGTTTGACAAGTAGTATGGAGCTTGGAGTATTGTTTCTTCATCCTATGTAATGTATTCTCAGTGTATTTGGTGATGTGTTTTTCCCTGTTCAGAGAAATTAGTCATTGATGCTGTTGGGTTTATGTCCCATCTTACATCCTGATCTTACCAGGTTCTGAACACTAGATGGTGTTCCTGCTGTTAGGTGATTCTTAGGTGACAACCCCCCTCCCATTGTTAAAGGGATAGTTCACCCAAAAATGACAAAATGACATATTGGTTTTCTTGGTCTATGGACCAGGTATGACAGCATCTCATGCTTTGGTTTTGTTTACCTGGCCACTGTTTCAAATGCTAACTTTTTAGCATTTTTGTCACAAATCCAATGCAAGTCAATGGTACCTATATTAGCATTTTCACGCTTCATGTCCAAATCATCCTATAGTATCTAAAAATGATTGTAACTCAGAGATGTTACTTATAGATTATTTGGATATGAAGCTTGGAAATGCTAATATAGGTACCATTGACTTGCATTGGATCTGTGACAAAAATGCAAAAACTTTTATTTTATTGCTTCTTAGCAATTCTATTCAATACCTCTCCTTGATGTTTAAAGACATTAGCTACACACAAATTTGAACAAGTGAGTTGAAGCTTACATAAACAGGAGTTCAATTCTTTATTTAATAGTTGTACTGCATTTGTGCACAATATAACAATTATTTTGAAATATCCAAGGACAATACATATAAATGAATAGTAGTGTTACAATACCTTAGGTTGTAGGTTGTCATTTTTATAACAGTCAGACAATGTTGACAAGACTGGCAGTAGGGGCAACTGAGCAGCACTTGAGTGAGTTATAATAATTCAAGGCACGCAATGTTTCATCAGGAGTGCTACAGAGCGACACGATGAATAAAATGTTTTTTAAAATAAAGGCCCTTCAACAAGCCCAGATACTAAAGTGTCCTTTACAGTAAAAAGTTAACATTTGAAACATTGGCCAGATAAACAAAACCAAACCATGTGTTGCTGTCATACCTGGGCCATAGGCTGCTTACAGGGTAAGAAAACCAATATGTAATTTTGTAATTTGGGTGAACTATCCCTTTAACAATGCGGGGGGAGAGAGATCAAAAAAAAAGAAGTAATCACTTCATAGCAGGAAGAGCACCATCTGTTTTTAACAACAGAAACAATTTCAGAACAATCTGAGATGAGGGGTGTTGAAATCCTCTTTCTTGTGCTTTTTGAGGTGGAACGACCCCTTTGTTAAAAACATTTTGAGCTGTTTTCTATATCTGAACTGGTTATCAAGAGGGTGTATGGTAATTAACAGTGCTCAAAATTGGACATTGATGTTTTTTTATTGTGTATGCTTGTTATGTTGTTATGCAAAGGAGATATTGACGAATCAGTGAGGAGTGCTGTGAGATGATTGTGTGTGTGTGTGTGTGTGTGTGTGTGTGTGTGTGTGTGTGTGTGTGTGTGTGTGTGTGTGTGTGTGTGTGTGTGTGTGTGTGTGTGTGTGTGTGTGTGTGTGTGTGTGTGTGTGTGTGTGTGTGTGTGTGTTTGTGCGTGCGTGCGTGCGTGCGTGTGTGTAAATCCATCCATCATGATAGACAGATGGAAGTGAAAGAGTCCAATTTTAATTTCCTGCTTGGATACCCTCCTCTACACTCACAGGGACACTGCTCACGCTCTCAACAGTTTAGACACACACACACACACACACACACACACACACACACACACACACACACACACACACACACACACACACACACACACACACACACACACACACACACACACAAACAGTCACACACACACACAAACACATACATACCCACAAAGGGAGAGAGAGTTACTCACACCTACACACAGAAAATGTTGCACACACACACTCACACAGACACACACACAGACACAAACAGACACACACACACACACACACACACACACACACACACACACACACACACACACACACACACACACACACACACACACACACACACACACACACACACACAGACAGGGTATTAATAACTGCAGGGTCTGACAGACGTGGGCGTCTCAGTAGGTGTTCTATTTAGATGAAAGATCTCACTACCAACATTGAACTGCTACTCTGACACGTGACAGGTGTTCATTATGATGTGCCACATTACCTCCTCAAACACTCTCTCTCTCTCTTTCTGTTTCTCTCTCTCTGTCTCTCTCTCATCAATATATCCCTCTGTATCTCTCTCTTTACCTATCTCTCTCTCTCTCTCTCTACCTGTCGCTCTCTCTACATACCTACCTTCTTCTCTCTCTCTCTTTCTCTTTTCTCTCTCTCTGCCTCTCTCACCAATATATCCCTCTGTATCTCTCTCTTTACCTATCTCTCTCTCTCTACCTGTCGCTCTCTCTACCTACCTACCTCTCTCTCTCTCTCTACCTGTCGCTCTCTCTACCTACCTACCTCTCTCTCTCTTTCTCTTTGTCTCTCTCTCTGTCTCTCTCTATACATCAATATATCCCTCTGTATCTCTCTTTCTCTCTCCCTCTACCACTCTCCCTCTCCCCACCTCAATCTATCTTCCTCGCTCTCTACCCCTCTCTGTTTTTCCCATAAGGGATCATTCCCTCCAATCCGTTTGCAGCGGTGTTGCATCATCATGCCTGATTGGGTTTCTGAGGTCTTAGACTATAGCGGTATAGGAGGCAGGTTTTAGAAGCACAAGAAGATGGAAGCTAAAGCACACAGAGAGATGATACAGGCTGCATCCCAAATAGCACCATTTTCCCTTCATAATGCAATCCTTTTTCCTAGGGTTCTACTCAAAAGAAGCGCACTATTAAGGGAAAAGGGTGCCGTTTGGGACGAACTATCAGATGATCCATGTGAGAGTTCAGCAGTACTGAAGGATTAGCTGATGCAAAGCAACAGAGAGATCAGTTCTTTGAAGTGTAAAGCATTAACCCGATGATTTCAGCCATTAACCTTTAACTGTAGTGGGCTAAATCAGGGTCACACAGAGTGTGTCTTAGTAGTCTTTAAAAAATCTACTTTGAATCAAAGGTATACACCTCACACACATGAATTATAGAAAGAAGACACCTGTACCATGTCAGATGTAGAGTTGAAATGTATTCCATTTTGAGTTTGCATCCCAATATTACACTTTATATACATCACAGAAGATTGAAATATAACAAAACTGTTTCACATATAAACAATGGATTTTTGGCGGGTTTTTGGAAATAATGTTTATTATTTTAAATATGAATAGCATTCCATTCATGAGGCCATTAGGGTGGATTTGGTTATTTGACTGCAGGAAAGGGGTTACTCTTAGATAGACTAATAAAGAAAACAACTGTCGTGGCAGAATCAGATTTAGCTAAGTAACATAGATAGATAAGATGTTATTTTCATCATATGCTTGTGAGATACTTGTCATTAGAATCTTCTGAGCTAGGGATTGGTAACTTGGGGCCAGAGAGGGGAGAGGTCAGGCTTGTCTTCATAAGTCAATGTATATGTTAAACCATGTGGTGCTAAGTAGAATATCAGAAGGGGAGGAGGACAGAGTGGAACGTTGTTTTCTTATGGGAACGTTGTTTGGAACTATTCCTAAACCATGTGAAGGGATGGAGTTATTAATTGGGGAACCAGTTATTTATCTCATACAATGTCTGTACGCCAGTCACTCCCTACTTTTCTCATAGGGGGAAGGAGTTTGGCCGTGTTTGGAACCATTTTATGTCCCCTCTGAGGTTGCCCTTATCTTGACCTAGTATTTGACCTAAGAGGCTCACTGTCTGATTTTGAGTTTGTCCAGGTTTGGGAATATCTAGAAATGACAATTGATATATGCCATTGGATGAGGTAATGGTTGGTAGACAGTGAAGTACCAAGCATGAGATTTAAACCTTGTCTTGGGAGATCAAACTGAACGATGATTTATAGCTGATGCTGTCTAGCGATAGGATACTCCTCTTTCGGGTAAAGGATTCTTTGTAAGTTGAGAGGGGTGTATCTTGGCTATAAATGAAACTAAGAATTGTTTTGTAAGGACTCTCAGAGAATTCATTTATAGACACTGAATTGATCTGAGAGTCAAAAAAGGGCTTTGGTGAAGCTTGTATATATATTAAAGATGGAATATATAATTTAACTCTGACTTGTGTGTGGTTGGCTCTCTCGCTCTCTTTATTGAGTAATACAGGAAATTACCACGACACAACCCACTGAATTGACACCGAATGCTTCCCTTCTTTCTTCCCTGCAATCTATCCTCCCCTTTTTACCTTTCCCTCTTTCCTCTGTTTTAGTGTTTCTTATTAATGAGGTTGACTTCCAAAGAGCCTGAGCCATTAATACTGCAGAGCAGGGAGGAGTTTAAACCCCAGAGCAGGGAGGAGTTTAAACCCCAGGGCAGGGAGGAGTTTAAACCCCAGGGCAGGGAGGAGTTTAAACCCCAGGGCAGGGAGGAGTTTAAACCCCAGGGCAGAGAGGAGTTTAAACCCCAGAGCAGGAAGGAGTTTAAACCCCAGGGCAGGGAGGAGTTTAAACCCCAGGGCAGGGAGGAGTTTAAACCCCAGAGCAGGGAGGAGTTTAAACCCCAGGGCAGGGAGGAGTTTAAACCCCAGGGCAGGGAGGAGTTTAAACCCCAGGGCAGGGAGGAGTTTAAACCCCAGAGCAGGGAGGAGTTTAAACCCCAGAGCAGGGAGGAGTTTAAACCCCAGGGCAGGGAGGAGTTTAAACCCCAGGGCAGGGAGGAGTTTAAACCCCAGGGCAGGGAGGAGTTTAAACCCCAGGGCAGGGATGAGTTTAAACCCCAGAGCAGGGAGGAGTTTAAACCCCAGGGCAGGGAGGAGTTTAAACCCCAGAGCAGGGAGGAGTTTAAACCCCAGGGCAGGGAGGAGTTTAAACCCCAGGGCAGGGAGGAGTTTAAACCCCAGGGCAGGGAGGAGTTTAAACCCCAGGACAGGGAGGAGTTTAAACCCCAGAGCAGGGAGGAGTTTAAACCCCAGAGCAGGGAGGAGTTTAAACCCCAGAGCAGGGAGGAGTTTAAACCCCAGGGCAGGGAGGAGTTTAAACCCCAGGGCAGGGAGGAGTTTAAACCACAGGGCAGGGAGGAGTTTAAACCCCAGGGCAGGGAGGAGTTTAAACCCCAGGGCAGGGAGGAGTTTAAACCCCAGGGCAGGGAGGAGTTTAAACCCCAGGGCAGGGAGGAGAGGAACAGAAAGAACGGAAAAGAAAAGGTCAAGCTTTCATGGACTTATAGTATGTTTCTTTTAACTTTTCTTTGATCTCAACGTTTGGGTTGTGTTGCATCAGTGGATATGTTTACATGCATACAACAATACGATTATTGTGAATACTCAGATTAATATAATAGTTTGATTAAAACAATGACATGCTTTGGCCAGTACCCTGGACAGCTCCTCTGTCAGAGTGCACAGCACCATGGACAGCTCCTCTGTCAGAGTGCTCAGCACCATGGACAACTCCTCTGTCAGAGTGCTCAGCACCATGGACAACTCCTCTGTCAGAGTGCTCAGCACTATGGACAGCTCCTGTGTCAGCTGTTCTATAATAATCCTGAGTACAAAGACATCTGAAATCAGGCTCCCTGATGGGACTTTGATAAATGCAGAAATTCGGCACTCAAAAAATAAACGTTCCATAACAGCAACCATGTTATTTTTGGGAAGCCTATTAGATTCTGAGTTCGGACATACAGATGTAGGATCTTCATTTGAGCCAGTTTACTACAGCAGGAAAATAATCCTTCAGCAACAGGACATTTGAATTATTATATGGAATATAATTAATGGACATTGTTGTAGGGGATTATACATTTTTCATAAGGGGAAATTAAGTCTGAAATTTCAAAGTGGAAATTACAATCTTCAGAAGTTTTTAAACCTCAAAGGCTGCGTTTAGACAGGCAGACTAATTCTGATCTTTTTTCCACTAATTGGTCTTTTGACCAATCAGATCCTTTCACATCAGCTCTTTTTCAGAGCTCATCTGATTAGTCAAAAAACGAATTAGTGAAAAAAAGATCAGAATTGGGCTGCCTGTCTAAACGCAGCCAGATTGACTACAAGTTTTAAAGTTTGTATGTGAAAACTATTGCTAAGAATCTTACTTTCAGTTTTGTGAAATAATTTCACTCACTCAGAGGGAGACTCGCACAGCTGGTGCTAACACATGTGCAGATCAAAGACACCGCTGGAGCTCTGATTGTGTTTACATGTCCTAATAATTCGAAAGATTTATCAGAAATGCAGGTGTTTTAATCAGCGTACGTTTACTTCAATTATGACCTTACACTCATTAAGATACTGTAAGCAGAGTAAGGTGTTTACATGACTAATGACATCAGGGTTTGCATAAGGTGCTTGAGGTGCTTAAAGTACTTGAATTTGGCACTGTGAAATTCAAGTACTGGAATATATTGAAAATCAGACATTTTCTCAAGTTGGTACTTGAAAGGTACTTGAATTAAAATGAGAGGAGAACAGAAAATTATCAAATATGTTAATATGAAACATTTTAGAAAAATGTATCGGTCTGGCGAATACATTTCCAGGTAGACTACCGAGTTTTATTTCCTCACGTGCTTCGCGCTCTGGTTGCCAGGTGAGCTCGCTTGTTCCACCCACACTGGCACTCAGCCAGGCAGGCAAAGAACTGACTGATTTGGCGCCGCCAAATGTCACATCGATAACTGAAATGCCGGGCAAATGTAGATTCAAGCCTGCCTGTCAGGATATTGATGTTTTTTGCCAGACCCAACCAGGGATGTAGTGGAGGGTAAATGTACGTAAACACTGTTTACGCACCATTTTATTTAGTTAATTATCATTTACCCACTTATTATTGTGTTCCCAGCGTTGATCTACGCTCAGAGGGCTTCTTGATCTGAGTTCTAATCGCGCCTACCCTCTGCAAACGAGTGGAATCATCAATGATTAATGTATGTTTGTTATGTTCACTTACTCCCTCTGAGTTGCCTTGTTAGCAGTGCATTCATTCACCAATCTGTCCAACGGGAAACTCAGCCCACGACATAGGCCTAGAGGTGAAACAAACGACCTCAGCCCAGACCTACAGTGGCAAGTGGCATGGAGACTCCGTTGACAGTGGGGATTTCTTTTTTTGCCCTCGACTCCTGCCATGTCAACAGACATCCCCCAAACAAAAACCCCTTACTCTCAGAGAATGAGTGTACAAATGGTAAATAGTCACTGATACTTCAGTCAGATGTAGCTAGGTAGCTCAAGGGCTCTGTCTGTTAGCCAGGTAGCTAGCTATAACTAGCTGGTTAGAAGGATGAAGTTAGAAGCTAATGTTGAACGGATCCTGACCTCAGCAGGAGCAGTTTACTAAAATTAATCCAGCTATAATCAAAAGATGGGCTACTATAAGTAATCATTACAAAATGCCTTCTCTTTACAGAGAGTAGTGAGACAGATAGTGGAGAGTCAGGCTGCAATGAAGGAGGCAAAGGAGATACACAGAGAGAAGAAGCATTGAAGCAAGCAGGGAGAGCGGTTAGTAATACAGTTGGTTCCCCTAAAATGTAAATAGGGTCCCCTGAGAGAAACCTTAATCTTATAAAACACAGTAATAACTTGTTTCTCTTTAAATGGGCATAGAATACAACATTTTAGAGTCAACTAAGTGCCTTTTACACTGTTAGAATTCACTGTCTTGTCATTATGTGTTTGGACAGCCTGTGGAACCAAAATTATTTTGAAATATAAAGACAATTTTAATATATCATAATGTACACTGAACAAAAATATAAACGATACATGCAACAATTTCAAAGATTTTACTTAATATGTCAACATCATCAGTACTGACTTACCACTCATGTATGTAGTAAATAGGTAGTGAAACTCGTATTATTGAGTAGAACGTGTAAGGTAGTAATGAATAGTACTTTTTTTTATGAGGTTGTGGCGATATACTGGCATCTGGTGGCAACTAAAAAAAATTGCATAATAGGAGCTATTACAAATTGATGGTCCTTGAAAATAAATATTAGTGCTTGAAAAAGTACTTCAAAGTCCTTGAATTTGACCATCTGTAGGAACTCTGTGACATACTCAACCTATTGCCATAAACAGTTAGTGTGCATGTAAACATGTAAACTCATTGTGTGCTCTAATACCCAGGCAATCACGTTGGCTCATCTCTTCTAGCAATAGCTGAGTGGAGTAATGGAATATAATAGGATATTGGTCTAGGATCTGTAGTGTAAAAAGCCATGCATAGGAGCTGTCCTTTACACTGAACACACTGACCGAGGAGCTGTCCTTGGTACTGAACACACTGACAGAGGAGCTGTCCTTAGTACTGAACACGCTGACAGAGGAGCTGTCCTCGGACTGAACACACTGACATAGGAGCTGTCCTTATTACTGAACACGCTGACAGAAGAACTGGCCAATGGTACTGAACACTGACAGAGGAGCTGTCCATGGTGCTGAACACGTTAACAAAAGTCAAATCAAACTTTATTTGTCACATGCGCTGAATACAACCTTACCGTGAAATACTTACTTAAAGCCCTTAACCGACAATGCAGTTCAAGAAAGAGTTAAGAAAATATTTACCAAATAATCTAAAGTAAAAAATAAGAAAAAGTAACACAAAAAAATAACAATAACGAGACTATATACATCGGGTACCGGTACCAAGTCAATGTGCGGGGTACAGGTTAGTCGAGGTAATTTGTACATGTAGTAGGGTTAAAGTGACTATGCATAGATAATAAACAGCGAGTAGCAGTAGTGTAAAAACAAATGGTGGGGTGGGGGGTCAATGTAAATAGTCTGGGTGGCCATTTGATTCATTATTCAGCAGTAGTATGGCTTGGGGGTAGAAGCTGTTAAGGAGCCTTTTGGTCCTAGACTTGGCTCTCCAGTACTGCTTGCCATGCGGTAGCAGAAAGAACAGTCTATGACTTGGGTGACTGGAATCTTTGAAAATGTTTTGGTCTTTCCTCTGACACGGCCTAGTATATGCAGTTGAAGTCGGAAGTTTACATACACTTAGGTTGGAGTCATTAAAACTTGTTTTTCAACCACTCCACAAATTTCTTGTTAACAAACTATAGTTTTGGCATGTCGGATAGGACATCTACTTTGTGCATGACACAAGTAATTGTTCCAACAATTGTTTACAGACAGATTATTTCACTTATATGTCACTGTATCACAATTCCAGTGGGTCAGAAGTTTACATACACTAAGTTGACTGTGCCTTTACACAGCTTGGAAAATTCCAGAAAATGATGTCATGGCTTTAGAAGCTTATAGGCTAATTGACATCATTTGATGTCTGCTATGGTGACAGCTGGTCACCATAGCAGCACCCACCTGTAGCACGCGCTCCAGCAGGTATATCTCTCTGGTCACCCCTAAAACCAATTCTTCCTTTGGCCGCCTCTCCTTCCAGTTCTCTGCTGCCAATGACTGGAACGAACTACAAAAATCTCTGAAACTGGAAACACTTATCTCCCTCACTAGCTTTAAGCACCAGCTGTCAGAGCAGCTCACAGATTACTGCACCTGTACATAGCCCATCTATAATTTAGCCCAAACAACTACCTCTCCCCCTACTGTATTTATTTATTTATTTTGCTCCTTTGCACCCCATTATTTCTATCTCTACTTTGCACATTCTTCCACTGCAAATCTACCATTCCAGTGTTTTACTTGCTATATTGTATTTACTTCGCCACCATGGCCTTTTTTTTGTTGCCTTTACCTCCCTTATCTCACCTCATTTGCTCACATTGTATATAGACTTATTTTTCTACTGTATTATTGACTGTATGTTTGTTTTACTCCATGTGTAACTCTGTGTGGTTGTATGTGTCGAACTGCTTTGCTTTATCTTGGCCAGGTCGCAATTGTAAATGAGAACTTGTTCTCAACTTACCTACCTGGTTAAATAAAGGTGAAATAAAAATGTATTAATACATTTTTTGAGGCAATTGGAGATGTACCTGTGGATGTATTTTAAGGCCTACCTTCAAACTCTGTGCCTCTTTGCTTGACATCATGGGAAAATCAGCCAAGACCTCAGAAAACTGTAGACCTCCACAAGTCTGGTTCATCCTTGGGAGCAATTTCCAAATGCCGGAAGGTACCACGTTCATCTGTACAAACAATTGTACGCAAGTATAAACACCATGGGACCATGCAGCCATCATACTGCTCAGGAAGGAGACGCATTCTGTCTCCTAGAGATGAACGTACTTTGGTGCAAAAAGTGCAAATCATCCCCAGAACAATAGCAAAGGACCTTGTGAAGATGCTGGAGGAAACAGGTACAAAAGTATCTATATCCACAGTAAAATGAATCCTATATCGACATAACCTGAAAGGCCACTCAGCAAGGAAGAAGCCACTGCTCCAAAACCGCCATAAAAAGCCAGACTACGGTTTGCAACTGCACATGGGGACAAAGATCATACTTTTTGGAG
The DNA here is from genome assembly GCF_016432855.1 of Salvelinus namaycush. NCBI lineage: Eukaryota > Metazoa > Chordata > Actinopteri > Salmoniformes > Salmonidae > Salvelinus > Salvelinus namaycush. Next base: position 29,215,367 of record NC_052339.1, read on the forward strand.
AAACGTCCTCTGGTCTGATGAAACAAAAATAGAACTGTTTGGCCATAATGGCTATGTTTGGAGGAAAAAGGGGGAGGCTTGCAAGCCGAAGAACACCATCCCAACTGTGAAGCACAGGGGTGGCAGCATCATGTTGTGGGGGTGCTTTGCTGAAGGAGGGACTGGTGCACTTCACAAAATAGATGGCATCATGAGGAGGAAATCTATGTGGATAAATTGAAGCAACATCTCAAGACATCAGTCAGGAAGTTAAAGCTTGGTCGCAAATGGGTTCTTCCAAATGGACAATGACCCCAAGCATACTTCCAAAGTTGTTGCAAAATGGCTTAAGTACAACAAAGTCAAGGTATTGGAGTGGCCATCACAAAGCCCTGACCTCAATCCCATAGAAAATGTGTGGGCAGAACTGAAAAAGCGTGTGCGAGCAAGGAGGCCACCAAACCTGACTCAGTTACACCAGCTCTGTCAGGAGGAATGGGCCAAAATTCACCCAACTCTTTGTGGGAAGCTTGTGGAAGGCAACCCGAAACATTTGACCCAAGTTAAACAATTTAAAGGCAATGCTACCAAATACTAATTGAGTGTATGTTAACTTCTGACCCACTGGGAATGTGATGAAAGAAATAAAAGCTGAAATAAATCATTCTCTCTACTATGATTCTGACATTTCACATTCTTAAAATAAGTGGTGATCCTAACTGACCTGAGACGGAATTTTACTAGGATTAAATGTCAGGAATTGTGAAAAACTGAGTTTGAATGTATTTGGCTAAGGTGTATTCTGACTTCAACTGTAGGTCCTGGATGACAGGAGCTTGGCCCCAGTGATGTACTGGGCTGTACGTATTACCCTCTGTAGCACCTTACGGTCAGTTGCCATACCAGGGGGGGATGCAACTGGTCAGGATGCTCTCGATGGTGCAGTTGTAGAACTTTTTGAGGATCTGGGGACCCATGACAAATCTTTTCAGTCTCCTGACGGGGAAAAGGTGTTGTCGTGCCTTCTTCACAACTGTCTTGGTGTGTTTGGACTATGATACTTCATTGATGATGTGGACACCAAGGAACTTGAAACTCTCGACCCGCTCCACTACAGCCCTGTCGATGTTAATGGGGGCCTGTTCTGCCCGCCTTTTCCTGTAGACCACGATCAGCTCCTTTGTCTTACTCACATTGAGGGAGAGGTTGTTGTCCTACCACCAGATTGCCAGGTCTCTGACCTCCTCCCTAAAGACTGTGTCATCGTTGTTCGTAATCAGGCCTAACACTGTTGTGTCGTCAGCAAACATAATAATGATGGTGTTGGAATCATGCACTAATTGATGAAGCTGATGACTGAGGTGGTATACTCCTCAATGCCATTGGATGAATCCCGGAACATATTCCAGTCTGTGCTAGCAAAACACTCCTGTAGCGTAGCATCCGCATCTTCTGACCACTTCCGTATTGAGCGAGTCACTGGTACTTCCTGCTTAAGTTTTAATTATGGTCAGATTTGCCAAATGGAGGGCGAAGGAGAGCTTTGTACGCTTATCTGTGTGTGGAGTAAAGATGGTCTTGAGTTTTTTTCCCTCTGGTTGCACATGTAACATGCTGGTAGAAATGAGGTAAAATAGATTTAAGTTTTCCTGCATTAAAGTCCCAAGCCACTATGAGCACCGCTTCTGGATGAGCATTTTCTTGTTTGCTTATGGCCTTATACAGTTGGTCGAGTGCGGTCTTAGTGCCAGCATAGGTTTGTGGTGGTAAATAGACGGCTACGAATAATAGAAATGAGAACTCTCTTGGTAGATAGTGTGGAGCTGTCAATGGTGCTGAACACACTGGCAGAGGAGCTGTCCATGAGACTGAACCTCACAGAGGTGACAGCAGATTTAAAATGTCACCAAAGTAGTGACAGAAGGTGCTATGGAAAGAAGCTGACTCTCCACATGGGCTAGTGTGTGTGTGTGTGTGTTTGTGTGTGTCTGCGCGTGCGTGTGTGTTTGTGTCTCACAGAGAGAAGGGTGGTATTTCAGGTGACATTAACTGGGTCATTGTTTATGATTACTGCAGGGCTGGCATACTCTCACCCTGCTCAGCAGATATCTGATGCTGTCTCCCTCTGGTAGCTACTGAGACACAACACCTCCCTCTCTATCTCTCCCTCTCTCTCTCACACTGGCTCCTTGTTATCTTCCCCTTTGTCTTTATTACATTCTACCTTTCTCTTTCCCCAGTTTAGTCTTCTCTCTATCTATCTCCCTATCTCCCTCTCTCTCTCTCTCTCTCTCTCTCTCTCTCTCTCTCTCTCTCTCTCTCTCTCTCTCGTGCTCTCTCTCTCTCCCTATCTCTCTATTTTCCTCTCTCTCTCTTTCTCTCTCTCTCTCTCTCTCTCTCCGTCTCTCTCTCTCCGTCTCTCTCTCTTCCTATCTCTCTTTCCTCTCTGTCTGTCTGTCTCTCTCTCTCTCTCTCTCTATCTCTCTCTCTCTCTCTCTCTCTGTCTCTCTCTCCGTCTCTCTCTCTTCCTATCTCTCTTTCCTCTCTGTCTCTCTCTGTCTCTCTCTCTCTCTCTCTCTCTCTCTCTCTCTCTCTCTCTCTCTCTCTCTCTTTCCATTTCTCTTTCGCTCTCTCTCTTTCCATCTGTGTGGGTAGTAATATATTGTGACCTTGCCAGTCTGACCAGTCTGACCTGTCTGAAGTAGCAGATCACAAGGCAGCAAATAGAAAGTCCATTACTACTCAGACTCAATTTATTAGTAGCATCTGACTGTTATTGGACCATCTCCCCAATTCATCATTAATCTGTGTGTGTGTGTGTGTGTGTCAGAGCCATCGGAACACGTGTGGCGAGACAGCATTTCCCCCAGTAGCTACAACACATTGAAAGCAGCAGCACCGAACATGTTAACCAGACATATTTTTTAGTTCACGTCATAGACAAACAAAATTGCAATGAAAATGAAAGCAGGCGTTTTTCATTGGACAAGTTTATATAATATTTCCCCAAATTTCAGCCCGTTTGCCTTTGTTTTGTCTAGTGAATACAACCCTGTCCACGCTCTCTATGACAGGTGGATTCACTTGTCAGTCACAGTGATCGCCTAGCTACAGCCTAAGAGCCTTATCAACCAGCCCGTCTTTGATTGACTCTGCACACTGCACTTGGTTTCTATCTTCTCACACTCCTCTCCGTTCTTTGGAATCTGACTTTGTGGCTGTGTTATCTAGTGGAAACCCTCCTCTCCAGCCTGCAGCCTGGTTGCCTGCCTCATGAGTGAACAAACATGTTCATGAAAAACAAGGTATGTGTTAATAAAAGCACTTAATAAAAGCAGTTTAGTCTTCCTCTAAAACTACCTAGAATGATCCAATCTATTGCTAGCTAACAAAACTACTAAAGTTAGCTTAACCTGATGACCAGACTGCACGCGCGCTTGCGTCAGTGTGCGCCATCGTGTGCATGTTGATTTTGTAACCCCACTGCAGACGCGATCAGGAAATATCAAAACAAACTCTGAACCAACTATATTAATTTGGGGACCGGTCGAAAAGCATTAAACATTTATGGCAATTTAGCTAGCTAATTTGTCCTTGGACATTGGTTTTGGTTTTTTATTTTACCTGAAATGCACAAGGTCCTCTACTCCGACAATTAATCCACAGATAAAAGGGTAAAAGTTTGTTTTCTAGTAATCTCTCCTCCTTTAGGCTTCTTCTTCTTCTTTGGACTTTATATGGCAGTTGGCAACCAACTTTAAGGTGCATTACCTCTACCGACTGGACTGGAGTGTGGACCTCAATTCATCTTTCAATCAACCACGTGGGTATATGCTCCTAAAAACCAATGAGGAGATGGGAGAGGCGGGACTTGCAGTGCGTTAAGCGTCACAAATAGAACCAAGTTCTATTTTAGCACCTGGCTAGGCAGACGCTTGTTGACGCGCGCGAGCAGTGTGGGTGCGTGATTGAATAACATGTGTGTGTACATGTTCTTTTCAACGCTCGCGTGCGCCATGCGTTCGGTATGGTCAGCATATTAGGTGATTTCACTGCTGGTGATTATTTACAAATGTTTGTGGTTCAAATTTCACTGTCTTAAAAGTAAAACACCTACATATTCTGCCACAAAGCAGTCTACACAGACAATATTAACACATTTGTCCAATCATAACAGATTAACGACTAATGCAGAAAGAGAGAATTTATGGATTCTAGCAGAACTTTGAGAGGCAGTCATCATGGAGCCATTCTTTTTCGACTAGATAATGCATAGTGACACCTACTGATATGAACTGGTAATGCAGGGTTGGTTAGAATAGAGTGAAATAGAATGAGTGACATTCAATACTTCATGAAAAGGGGGATATTATTTTCAATGAAAAGAACAAAGATCATCTTTGTCCATTTTTATGAATAATAACAAGGTTTGCGGTAGATTGATAGGGGTTGATCCACCTTAGGCCAGGAGTGTTTCCAAGTCACATGACCCGACAAGAAAACCCCCAGCCCTCTAGTCATAGCACAGATGAAAAGGGAAGCTATCTATAAAATGTATATTTTGTCTAGCCTACGAATAGGACCCAGAGTTTTACCTGAACAGAAAAAATACATACGCATTTTGCCACACCACTTTTGAACCTGTGGTGCCACCTCGGGGGGGGGGGGGGGGGGGGGGGGGGCACTGTGAAAGGCATCTGTTAAGAGGGGAGAGAGACTGAAGACTTTTTGTTCACACACAGAGATAGAGAGCGAAAAGAACAGCTTGCTGCAGTCTCTCAAACACACACACACATTCCTATTGAATATCTGTTCAGTTTACCCAGTCTCTTAAGTATAGTACTACAGTTACTCTGTTGTGACTGGATACACCCATGTATAATTAAATGTGTGATTATACCCAACACCTGTTTAGACAGCTCTCTCTCTCATGGGAGTGTCCTGCTCCAGGGTAGGACATCTGTCTGAAACACCAGGGATTTGAACAGGTGGACCTCTGGTCTGTGATCCATCCCCTAACCACTACACCACACATCTGCCTGCTAGTTTGTATGACGGAAATTAGAGTGACACAACACACACACACACACACACACACACACACACACACACACACACACACACACACACACACACACACACACACACACACACACAGTCCAAACTCTCCCACAGCCGCTTCTGTTCAGCAGTCAGTTTGGACTGTGAGGGGAGTTTGTTACTTTCAATGCAACCTTTGGTGACATTTTAAATCTGCTCCTGCAACGTCTGTCTGTCAGCCTCGCTGTCTGTCTGTCTGTCAGTCTGTCTGTCTGTCTTCAAGCCTCTCTGTCAGCCTGTCTGTCTGTCTGTCAGCTTCGCTGTCTGCCTGTTTGTCTGTCTGTCTGTCTTCAAGCCTCGCTGTCTGTCTGTCTGTCTGTCTGTCTGTCTGTCTGTCTGTCTGTCTGTCTGTCTGTCTTCAAGCCTCGCTGTCTGTCAGTCTGTCTGTCTGTCAGCCTCGCTGTCTGCCTGTCTGTCAGTCTGTCTGTCTTCAAGCCTCGCTGTCTGTCTGTCAGTCTGTCTGTCTTCAAGCCTCGCTGTCTGTCTGTCAGTCTGTCTGTCTTCAAGCCTCGCTGTCTTTCTGTCAGTCTGTCTGTCTGTCAGCATCGCTGTCTGCCTGTTTGTCGGTTTGTCTACAAGCCTCGTCGTCTGTCCGCTGAACGATCAAAATAAAGATTAATAGGGTGGAGAGAGGTTGAAACAGACAGAAATGGAGAGAGGTTGAAACAGACAGAAATGGGGAGAGGTTGAAACAGACAGAAATGAAGAGAGGTTGAAACAGACATAAATGGAGAGAGGTTGAAACAGACAGAAATGGAGAGAGGTTGAAACAGACATAAATGGAGAGAGGTTGAAACAGACAGAAATGAAGAGAGGTTGAAACAGACATAAATGGAGAGAGGTTGAAACAGACAGAAATGGAGAGAGGTTGAAACAGACAGAAATGGAGAGAGGTTGAAACAGACAGAAATGGAGAGAGGTTGAAACAGACAGAAATGGAGAGAGGTTGAAACAGACAGAAATGGAGAGAGGTTGAAACAGACAGAAATGGAGAGAGGTTGAAACAGACAGAAATGAGGAAAGAGGAGCGACTGAAGCACAGGACCCTTCAGTAAAGGGCAGAGACATGAAGAAGGGCACCAAGGTTGAAGCGGTTGCCAGTCTGTCAATTACAGCTAAGGAGGAAATGTCACAGAGATGTGATACATCATCGTGTTCCTAGTACAATGTGTGTCCCAACCATTCACTTCTGTTTAAAAGTTCCTTCTAATCTGTCATTAATGTGGTTCATCACTGATTTAATGAGACAAACTGACACCAAAATCAATCTACCAAATCCGTCAATGGTTTCTGTATGGATGTGGTCTTGAGAGAGTTCATACTGAGATGTTTGTCTGCCAAAACACAAAGGTGCTAGCAACACCACCATTTTTTCCCTCCATACAAATAATAAAGGGAGGGAGGAAACAGAAGGTGGATGTCTGGTTCATTCTCTGGATCTGTCTGTTCTCTAGATCTTGATTCTGTGACATTTTCATGAAGGGTTCAAAATGACCATTTACACTGCAGGTAGTAGAGAAGACGCTTTCACACCGCCATGGTGTGTGTGTGTGTGTGTGTGTGTGTGTGTGTGTGTGTGTGTGTGTGTGTGTGTGTGTGTGTGTGTGTGTGTGTGTGTGTGTGTGTGTGTGTGTGTGTGTGTGTGTGTGTGTGTGTGTGTGTGTGTGTGTGCCTGCGCCACCTGTCTCTCACAGTAACAATATCACCATGAACGTTCCCAGTCTCAGTGTAATATGTCACCGGTAATCCACTGGGATTTACCTTGAACGAGATCCCAACTCAACAGCACTAATAAATGCTTGGCAGTTCTAACTAGTCCCACACTGTCACGTGTGCTCCCTCTCCGGCCTCTAGGTCACCAGGCTGCTCGTTATGGTGCACACCTGTCACGTAATCAGACTCACCTGGACTCCATCACCTCCCTGATTACCTTCCCTATGCATGTCACTCCCTTTGGTTCCTTCCCCAGGCGTTATGGTTTCTGTTTCCTGTGTTAAGTCTGTGCGTTGGTCGTGTTTCTTGTTTTGTGTTGTGTTTATTGATTAAAACACTCACTCCCTGAACTTGCTTCCCGACTCTCAGTGCACATCGTTACACACACTCTCTCAAAAGAAAATACGCTGTTTCACGCCTACACGGTTTCTCAACTCATGATCTTGCCTTCTGTAGTTCTACAAGCATTTTGTTAGTGTCAGTTTATCAGATGAAGGCTGGAGGACATTGCATGAGGTGAACCTACAGCTAGTCCAAATACAGACTGCATCAAAAGCTAAATAATAATAATGCATGCCATTTAGCAGACACTTTTACCTAAAGCCACTAACAGTCATGCGTGTGTACATTTTACATATGAGTGGTCACGGGAGTCAAACCCACTACTCTGTCGTTACAAACGCCATGATCAGCCAATAATGAATTAAGTTGGTAATCAATACATACAGTATCAATACATTCATTTAGTATCTTTATCCATACACCGAATGTACAAATAATTAATTGGTCTGTGAAGTCACAAAGTATGTGGTATTCATCCATAGGCACTTATGGCTGCAGTGCATGCACACACACACACACACACACACACACACACACACACACACACACACACACACACACACACACACACACACACACACACACACACACACACACACACACACACACACACACACACACACACACACACACACACAGCTCCCTGTAAAGAAGAAAGGACCCAGAACAAGCAGTCCAGAGGATGATGTGTTAGCTAATTATTCAGAAGTTGGAGTGTGAACTGTTGAAGAGAACATTTAAGGGTCTAGTATTGAAGATGAGGAAGCTCAAACTGTACTGGATGTCAACTGTACTGAATATCAGCTGTACTGAATGTCAACTGTACTGAATGTCAACTGTACTGGTTGTCAACTGTACTGAATGTCAACTGTACTGGATGTCAACTGTACTGATTGTCAACTGTACTGAATGTCAACTGTACTGGATGTCAACTATACTGGTTGTCAACTGTACTGAATATCAACTGTACTGAATGTCAACTGTACTGGATGTCAACTGTACTGGATGTCAACTGTACTGAATGTCAACTGTACTGGATGTCAACTGTACTGAATGTCAACTGTACTGGATGTCAACTGTCTGAATGTTAACTGTACTGGTTGTCAACTGTCTGAATATCAACTGTACTGAATGTCAACTGTCTGAATGTCAACTGTACTGGTTGTCAACTGTACTGGTTGTCAACTGTTTGAATGTCAACTGTACTAGTTGTCAACTGTACTGGATGTCAACTGTACTGGATGTCAACTGTACTGGTTGTCAACTGTACTGGTTGTCAACTGTACTGGATGTCAACTGTCTGAATGTCAACTGTACTGAATGTCAACTGTCTGAATGTCAACTGTACTGAATGTCAACTGTACTGGTTGTCAACTGTCTGAATGTCAACTGTCTGAATGTCAACTGTACTGTTGTCAACTGTCTGAATGTCAACTGTACTCAATATCAACTGTACTGGATGTTAACTGTACTGAATATCAACTGTCTGAATGTCAACTGTACTGGTTGTCAACTGTACTGGTTGTCAACTGTTCGAATGTCAACTGTACTGGGTGTCAACTGTACTGGTTGTCAACTGTACTGGATGTCAACTGTACTGGTTGTCAACTGTCTGAATGTCAACTGTACTGGATGTCAACTGTACTGGTTGTCAACTGTACTGAATATCAACTGTACTGAATGCCAACTGTACTGAATGTCAACTGCACTGGATGTTAACTGTACTGAATTTCAACTGTAGTGGTTGTCAACTGTCTGAATGTCAACTGTGCTGAATGTCAACTGTACTGGTTGTTAACTGTACTGAATGTCAACTGTAGTGGTTGTCAACTGTCTGAATGTCAACTGTACTGAATGTCAACTGTACTGGTTGTCAACTGTCTGAATGTCAACTGTACTGGATGTCAACTGTACTGAATGTCAACTGTACTGGTTGTCAACTGTCTGAATGTCAACTGTACTGGATGTCAAGAGAGTAGCTTTTCAATCTCTGTGTGTGTGTGTGTGTGTGTGTGTGTGTGTGTGTGTGTGTGTGTGTGTGTGTGTGTGTGTGTGTGTGTGTGTGTGTGTGTGTGTGTGTGTGTGTGTGTGTGTGTGTGTGTGTGTGTGTGTGTGTGTGTGTGTGTGTGTGTGTGTGTGTGTGTGTGCGTGTGCGTGTGCGTTTGCGTATCCGTGTGTGTGTGCATTTAAGGGCATAAATGAATATGTATATAGTGTACTTTACATGATATTTTGGATTGTACATTATTCAGGGGGGTAGAGAGATCAAGGTGACCCGGATACCAGATGGACTTTGATGCTGTTAAAGGACCTGAAGCTTAAGGAATGTATAGACAAACCATGCACACACACACACGCATACACACACACACACACACACACACACACACACACACACACTAGGGGCCATATGTAATGTGGTGATCACATTGAGCTCTGCAGGAGAAAATAATTTAGAGACTATTTGGGGTGAAGAAGCTGTGGTCAGATGTTGAACAACAGACAGAGTGACGTACAGGCAGACACATTCCAGTAATGACATGGCGACCTAGTGTCTGTTCTCCTCATGTCTGTTGACAGGGAGTTGGTCACTACTGCTAATTGGAAATGCTTCCCTATAGATGATGTTAACAAACCTTTTAGCCCAATGCCCTGCTGGGAAATACACTGAGGTCAAGGTCTGGAAACTTGAGTTTTATATTAGAATGATGCCATGTTGGCAGTGGAGGCTTTAAAAGCGTTTCTCTCCGCTGTGTTTTAAATTAGGAAGCTCTGTTCTTTTCCCATCCAGGCCAAGGCTAATGTTATGAACGTATTTCTCGTGTCTTTTGATCAACCCACAAGCTTCCTGTCTTGTTCTACAAGGACATGTTATTTCTAGTATGAAGTGTATTCATGTATTGGCATGCAGTTAGTTTGTCACAGAGCTAAGGCAGAGTGTTGTTGACAAGCTAGCTACACTCTGTGCTTTCTGAATAATATGGAAATGTCTTCATGTTAATTCCAATCCTATTCCTATTAAAAAAGCCTTACAGTATTTAACCCACTATGTGCTGGGCCTCTCTCTCTCTCTCTCTCTCTCTCTCTCTCTCTCTCTCTCTCTCTCTCTCTCTCTCTCTCTCTCTCTCTCTCTCAATTCAATTCAATTCAATTCAAGGGGCTGTATTGATATGGGAAACATATGTTAACATTGCCAAAGATCTCTCTCTCTCTCTATCTCTCTCTTTCTGTCTATTAACACTCCTCTAGTCTTTACTCAATTCATGGTTTCCTGTGTTCCTTGACTCTAAACGAACACAAAACACCTGTCAGTAGTGGTTAGGCCGTAGAACCTTCAGCTACAATTACTTGGATTAGACTTCAGTCACCCACAACACACACTAACTACATGAAATGAGTCATTTAAAAAGCCCTCTTTTCTCTCCCTCTCCCTTTTCTCCTAACAAGCTAGTTAGTGTGCTGAAATGCATTTCTCCTTTGTAGGCCTACTTCCTCTCTTGGTCTTCTATCTTTCATTCTCGCACGTCTCTCTCTCTCTCTTTCTCCCTCTCCTTCTCTCCATCTATATCTCTCTCTCACTCTCATTCCCCTACCTCTCTCTATATCTTTCTCTATCAGTCGAGATGTCGGACAATGGAGTAGTGAGAGAGGCGATGTAATCCATCTCCGGGGAAATGAACCAATCCATATTAAAGATTTGATAAGATGAGAGGGGTGTGTGTGTATGTGTGTGTGTGTGTGTGTGTGGTCTCAGATCCTATGTGTTCCCATCGACCCCAGACAGTCCTCCTGTGGACATCAACAAGAGGTAATTTATCCTCTAAGAATTTGCCCCTTTTTCAATTTTCTCTCTCTATGAGGTGTGTCTTCTTTTCCATTCTCTCGCTCTCTCCTCTGCCTTTCATTAATCACCATCTCTCTCTCCTCTTCCTTTCATTAATCATTCTCTCTCTCCTCTTCCTTTCATTAAACACTCTCATTCTCTCTCCTCTTCCTTTCATTAATCACTATCTCTCTCTCCTCTTCATATCATTAATCACTATCTCTCCTTTTCCTTTCATTAAACACTTCTATTCTCTCTCTCTCCTCTTCCTTTCATTAATCTCTCTCTCTCTCTCCTCTTCCTTTCATTAATCACTATCTCTCTCTCCTCTTCCTTTCATTAAACACTATCTCTCTCCTCGACCTTTCATTAATCTCTCTCTCTCTCTCTCCTCTTCCTTTAATTAATCACTATCTCTCTCTCTCTCCTCTTCCTTTCATTAAACACTCTCATTCTCTCTCTCCTCTTGCTTTCATTAATCACTATCTCTCTCTCATCTTCCTTTCATTAATCACTATCTTTCTCTCCTCTTCTTTATATTAAACACTCTCATTCTCTCTCTCCACTTCCTTTCATTAATCACTATCTCTCTCCTCTTCCTTTCATTAATCACTATATCTCTCTCTTCCTTTCATTAATCACTATCTCTCTCTCCTCTTCCTTTCATTAAACACTCATTTTCTCTCTCTCTCCTCTTCCTTTCATTAATCACACTATCTCTCTCTCCTCTTCCTTTCATTAAACACTATCATTCTCTCTCGCTTCCTTTAATTAATCACTAGCTCTCTCTCCTCTTCCTTTCGTTAATCACTATCTCTCTCTCCTCTTCATTTCATTAAACACTCCTATTCTCTCTCATCTTCCTTTAATTAATCACTATCTCTCATCTTCCTTTCATTAATCACTATCTTTCTCTCCTCTTCTTTTCATTAATCACTCACTCTCTCCTCTTCCTTTAATTGCTCACTATCTCTCTCTCCTCTTCCTTTCATTAATCACTATCTCTCTCCTCTTTCTTTCATTACTCACTCACACTCTCCTCTTCCTTTAATTAATCACTATCTCTCTCTCCTCTTTCTTTCATTAAACACTCCTATTCTCTCTCTATCCTCTTCCTTTCATTAATCACTATATGTCTCTCCTCTTCCTTTAATGAATCACTATCTCTCTCTCCTCTTCCTTTAATTAATCACTATCTCTCTCTCCTTTTCCTTTCATTAAACACTCTCACTCTCTTTCTCTCCTATTCCTTTCATTAATCACTCTCATTCTCTCTCTTCCTTTCATTAATCACTATCTCTCTCTCATCTTCCTTTCATTAATCCCTATCTCTTTCTCTCCTCTTCCTTTCATTAATCACTCTCATTCTCTCTCTCTCAATTTCTTTTCATTAATCACTCACTCTCTCTCTCCTTGTCCTTTCATTAATCACTATCTCTCTCTCCTCTTTCTTTCATTAATCACTCTCATTCTCTCTCTCCTCTTCCTTTCATCAAACACTCTCCTCTCTCTCCTCTTCCTTTCTTTAAACACTCTCACTCTCTCTCCCCGCTTCTTTTCATTAACTTCTTATGGCTGGGGGGCAGTATTGAGTAGCTTGGATGAATAAGGTGCCCAGAGTAAACTGCCTGCTACTCAGGCCCAGAAGCTAAGATATGCATATTATTAGTAGATTTGGACAGAAAACACTCTGAAGTTTCTTAACTTCTTATGGCTGCAATCCCGTTAACGAGATGATATGACAACAGCCAGTGAAAGTGCAGGGCGCCAAATTCAAACAACAGAAATCTCATAATTAAAATTCCTCAAACATACATGTATCTTATACCATTTTAAAGGTAATCTTGTTGTTAATCCCACCAAAGTGTCCGATTTCAAATAGGCTTTACAGCGAAAGCACCACAAACGATTATGTTAGGTCACCGCAAAATCACAGAAAAACACAGTCATTTTCCCAGCCAAAGACAGGAGTCACAAAAAGCAGAAATAGAGATAAAATTAATCACTAACCTTTGATGATCTTCATCAGATGACACTCATAGGACTTCATGTTACACAATACATATATGTTTTGTTCGATAAAGCTCATATTTATATCCAAAAACCTCATTGGCGCCATGTTCAGAAATGCCTCCAAAATATCCGGAGAAATTGCAGAGAGCCACGTCAAATAACATAAATACTCATCATAAACTTTGATGAAAGATCCATGTTTTACATAGAATTAAAGATACACTTGTTCTTAATGCAACCTCTGTGTCAGATTTCAAAAAGCTTTACGGCAAAAGCAAAATATTCAATAATCTGAGAACAGCGTTCAGCCACAAAAGGAAGCCGTACAGTTACCCGCCAAATTGTGCAGTCAACAAAACTCATAAAAAGCATCATAAATATTCACTTACCTTTGCTGATCTTCGAGGGAATACACTCCCAGGACTCCCACTTCCACAATACGTCTAACGTCGACGTCATCAGAGTGCGCTTCTGTGCGCTTCTGAACACTGTATGCTGGAAAAACTCGGTTTGTTATTTTTAACTAAAACATAACCAATCTTTGTTAATCATAAATACCGAACGTGTTTTTGCATGGATTCCGCATCGCGGTTAACTTTTACCAGCTAGGACCACTCTCTCTTGTCCCGGAATCTCGCTCCACGGTGGATGGAAAGTGTTTTTTCTCTCTGGAAAAGTTCGGCAAAAAGCTGGCTTTAGGCTAAAAACAAACTGCTAACTGCTAGCCTCCGGGCCCAAACCCACCTGTCTCTCATGGCTTCGCTCGCCCCTGGATGTACCACCTGCCAGTACCTGAGCCAGAGAGTCGCTGAGCTGGAGGGGAGAGTATCTGTCTTGCGCCAGATCAAGGAGGACGAAGAACTCCTGGACTCCATGGTTATACAAACCACCTCCAAAATCGACGACGTCACCTGCCCCTGGCTCGGCACCTCCACTTCTGGGGAGCCTGTAACTGTGAAACTCCATTCGGTTCCCTTAAATGAGCCATGGCCCAGACTAGGAGCTAAACCGAAGGGCCTGGTCTGTTCCACCCCTTCTACTCCGCCTCAGGATGCCTGGATTGCTGTCCGGGGAGGAAAACACTCCAGGAAACGGAATCCATCAAATGTTTCGGAGGTGCTACAATTGGGGAGGAGATTCAAGGTCCTGGAAGACCTGGAAGTGCATTCCAATCATACTGTACAGGGTCCCTCCGCTTCATCTCTACTGCTGCCATCTCACTCTCAGGTGGAAGTGCCCAAGCACACTCATCTGCGCTCCTTGCCTGCCACTAGGTCGTCAGTCTCAGCTGCTAGCCCCCCTCAACCTGCTAGGAGGCAGATCACCCGGGAGAGGCCCCGTCATTTACCCAATAAACCCATCTGTAGTCCTTCCGTTCTCGTGGTGGGTTCATCCATGGTCCGAAACGTTTCAATCCGGAAAGCTGAGACCTTCTGCTACCCTGGCGCTAGGATCTCTGACCTAGATTCCATGCTACCGCTACTTATTAGCAAGCACTCCGCTGCTTCAACTGTCATTGTCCATGTTGGGTCAAATGACATTAAACTCCAGCAGTCAGAGAAATTGAGAGACGATTTTAAAACATTGTTAAATACGCTGCTGGAATCTGGGAAGCAGTGTGTTGTTTCCGGTCCATTTCCATCCCCACGCTACACGGATATGGTTTTTAGTCGTATACGCCAATTACACACCTGGCTTAAGGGATACTGCTGCACGATGAGAATTCCTTTTGTGGATAACTTTGCAGCTTTTACAGACCGACCAGGTCTATTTCTTCGGGACAATTTACATCTTAACAGGTATGGCTCCAGCATCCTCTCCACCAACATGTCTCTTACTCTTGCCTCATGTAGAGCCTTTGATACCTGACGTTGTGTATTCTCGGGGGTTGACTTTTGGGATTGTACGCTCCCCTATCAGACTATGTTCAATGCTCCTCTCCCAGTTTCATTAATTAGTTCCTCAATTGCAAATATGGAACAAACTACAGTTAACAACCCTTCTGCAATTCCTAGTTTATTGTCCAATCACCGTATTGCGAATACTACTCACATGCAGAGAGGTATTGTTAGTAGTAATCTTGTCCCCATAAAATTGAGCTCTGTCAATAGCTCGAAAATGGTTTATTGCTCATCTAGTGCAGCTTCAGGTGCTACCTTGGATACTCCATCTGATATGAATTCCCGTAGCAATGGTATTGGAATAATTCATTTGAATGCTAGAAGCCTGATCCAAAAGTTGGACTTTATTGAAATTTTGGTCTCACAATCAAATGTTGACGTTCTGATTGTATCTGAATCGTGGCTGTGTGATTCTGTGCCAGATTCAGATGTTCAGTTGATTGGATACAATATTTATAGAACTGATAGAGTTGGTAGAGGTGGTGGTATTGCGATTTATGTTAAATGCTGCTTAAATGTTTCTGTGTCCATATCAACCTCTGTCTCAAAGCAATATGAATGTCTAGTTTTAAACGTGGTACTTGGTAATAATGCTCATTTAACTCTAGCAGGGGTATATCGCCCCCCCTCAGCTCCTCCTTGTACTCTATGCAATTTATCTGATATACTGTCTAATTATGCAAACTCTGAATTACTGATTTTGGGAGATTTTAACCTGGATTGGCTCTCACCAGTATCCGATAAATTAAAAGGCATTTGTACTGAGCTAAATCTAACTCAGCTGATAACTAAACCAACCCGTCCCAACTTTAAGAACCCAGTAAAATCCACTCTACTAGACATTATTCTAACAAATACCCCCCATAAATACACAGCCAGTGGGGTTTTTGCAAATGATATCAGTGACCACTGCCCTATTGCTTGTATTAGAGATACCAGGCTGAAACACTCTGATCCCTGTATAATCTCTAAGAGAAATTATAAACATTTCTCACAGCAAGCTTTTATCCTTGACTTATATCACTCTGAGCTTTTATCCACTTGCTGCTTTCTGGACCCGGTTTTAGCCCTTGCTTTTTTCTCTTCTATTGTTACCTCTATGTCTGATAAACATGCCCCGCTTAAGAATCACAGAGTAAGAAACCGAACCAGTTCTTGGTTCTCTCCTGAATTGTCAGGTCTTTTCCTGCAAAAGAATCGGGCCTGGGCCTTGGCGAGGAAAACAGGTACTCCAGCTGATTGGCTGTTTTTTAGGCAATTGAGAAATAAATGTACTGCAGCTGTCAAAAAGGCAAAATCAAATTACTTCCTTAATGCTATGACAGATTCTGCAGGAGATCCTGCAAAATTCTGGAAAACCGTTAATTCACTGAAACGGGGGAATTCTGCTGTTTCTCTTCCTAAGCAAATTACCTCAGACTTCTGTATTCTAACTGAAAAAAATGATATTTGTGATGCTTTTAATAAGCATTTCATCTCTGCTGGTTTTTTATTTGAAAGGAAAAGTGGACTTTGTGGTACTGGCCAGTTAGTTGATTTTTCGTCTTGCTTTTCAACCGTTACTCTGAAAAATGGTAACCCTGTTTTTAGTTTCCAGAAAATAACTGAAGCAGAGGTTCTAATTGCCCTGTGTGCCATTGATACTAAGAAATCCTTAGGCGCTGACAATTTAGACCCGTACTTACTTAAGTGTGCTGCACCTATTTTTGCTGGTCCAGTAACACACATTTTTAATCTAACATTAAGCACAGGAAATATCCCTAAGGTGTGGAAAGCAGCTTTTGTTCTGCCATTACATAAGGGAGGTGACGGTAGTGATTTGGATAACTATCGACCCATCTCTAGGCTCCCTTGTCTGGTAAAGATTCTAGAATCTATAGTCAACAAACAGTTACAATCTTTTCTTTCTGCTAACAGTATTCTTAGTACCAATCAATCTGGTTTTAGATCTAAACACAGTACCACATCGGCCACTATGCTTGTTGTAAATGATATTGCAAATGCCTTAGACGATAGAAAGCACTGTGCTGCGTTGTTTGTAGATTTGTCAAAAGCTTTTGACACTGTAGACCATGCTATCCTTTTGAGTAAGCTGTCATCTATAGGACTGGGCACTGATGCCTGCCGATGGTTTTATGACTATCTTAAAGATAGAACTCAAGCCGTCATGGTCGATGGGGTCAAGTCTGACCCCTTACAGTTACTTAAAGGGGTCCCTCAGGGTTCAATAATTGGCCCACTATTGTTCTCACTTTATATAAACAACATTGGTGATGATGTCAGATATTGTAAATTCCATTTATATGCAGATGACACAGTTATGTACTCTATTGCTCCAACAGCGGACCAAGCTTTAATGCAGTTGGAGTCTGATTTTAGGATACTACAGGGGTCTCTTTTACAGCTTAAACTTGTTTTAAACGCTAAGAAAACAAATGTCATGTTTTTTTCTAGGTCTAAACTCCCAGTTAGAAACACGTTTGTAATCACTAGCTTGGATGGTACTCAAATCAATAAGGTCTCTGCATATAAATACTTAGGGGTATGGTTAGATGATAGGCTTTCTTTTAAAAAACATGTTACTGAATTGGGAAAAAAGCTCAAATTCAAGATAGGATTCCTTTACAGAAACAGGGCTTGTCTGTCCTCTGTAAATAGGAAAAAAATTGTGCAGGCTACTTTTATGTCCGTTTTAGATTATGGTGATATTATCTATATGCATGCATCGGCAAACACATTAAAACCACTGGATGCTATTTACCATTGTGCACTCAGGTTTATCACGGGTGATAGTTACAGAACTCATCACTGTATCCTATATCAACATGTGGGTTGGGTCTCTCTATCTGTGAGGCGAGAGCAACATGCTCTCTTGTTTATTTATAAAGCACTTCTTTTAAAACTACCTCCATATATATCATCATTAATTTCCACAAGATGTACTAATTTTAAAACCAGATCACAGATGTGGATTACATTAGAGACTCCTGCGGTCTCCACAGAGTTGGGTAGGACTGCCTTCAGTTCCTTTGCACCTTATTTATGGAACAAACTGCAGATCCAACTTAAGTTAGACACTCTGGTGTCCCTTGCCCATTTTAAAATGTTTATGGAGGATCAATATGATGTTGTCTGTGATTGTTTCTGTTGAATTGTGTATGTTTTGAAATGTTCTTGTCTGTATGTCTAAAACTGTACATGTCAACATGTTTACACAGGGCACAGCCGTAAAAGAGATCTAGGTCTCAGTCTGTTTTCCCTGTTAAAATAAAGATTAAAAAAAATATATATATATATTATTTTGTTTTGTTCGGTAATGTCCATCATTTATGTCCAAATAGCTATCTTTGTTAGCGTGTTTGGACCTAGTGCTCGCGTCTCATGAATTTGAAATCATCGCCTCATGACATCTAACACAGCGGTTTCATTAAGGAGAAGTGGATCTATAATTCCATGTATAACACTTGTATTTTCATCAACATTTATGATGAGTATTTCTGTAAATTGATGTGGCTCTCTGCAAAATCACCAGATGTTTTGGAAGTAAAACATCACTGACCATAACGCGCCAATGTAAACTGAGATTTTTGGATATAAATATGAACTTTATCGAACGAAACATACATGTATTGTGTAACATGAAGTCCTATAAGTGTCATTTGATGAAGATCATCAAAGGTTAGTGATTCATTTTATCTCTATTTCTGCTTTTTGTGACTCCTCTCTTTGGCTGGAAAAATGGCTGTGTTTTTCTGTGACTAGTTGCTGACCTAACATAATCGTTTGGAGTGCTTTCGTTGTAAAGCCTTTTTGAAATCGGACACTGTGATGGGATTAACAACAAATGTATCTTTAAAATGGTGTAAGATACTTGTATGTTGGAGGAATTTTAATAATGAGATTTCTGTTGTTTGAATTTGGCGCCCTGCACTTCCACTGGCTGTTGTCATATCGATCCCGTTAGCAGGATTTCAACCGTAAGAAGTTAATCATTCTCTCTCTACTCTTCCTTTCTTAAAACATTCTCATTCTCTCTCTCTCGACTTCCTTTCATTAATCATTCTCTCTCTCTCTTCTCTTCCTTTCATTGAACACTCTCATTCTCTCTCTCCTCTTCCTTTCATTAAACACTAATTCTCTCTCCTCCTCTTCCTTTCATTAATCACTCTCATTCTCTCTCTGCTCTTCCTTTCATTAAAAACTATCTCTCTCTCCTCTTCCTTTCATTAATCACTATATCTCTCTCCTCTTCCTTTCATTAATCACTCTCATTCTCTCTCTCTCCTCTTCCTTTCATTAATCTCTCTCATTCTCTCTCTCTCCTCTTCATTTTATTAATCACTCTCATTCTCTCTCCTCTTCCTTTCATTAAACACTCCTCTTCTCTCTCTCCTCTTCCTTTCATTAATCACTATCTCTCTCTCCTCTTCCTTTCATTAAACATTCTTGTTCTCTCTCTCATCTTCCTTTCATTAATCACCATCTCTCTCTCCTCTTCCTTTCATTAAACACTCTCATTCTCTTATTCTCTCTCTCTCCTCTTCCTTTAATTAATCACAATCTCTCTCTCCCCTGTCTTTAATTAATCACTATTTCTCTCTCCTCTTCCTTTAATTAATCACTATCTCTCTCCTCTTCCTTTCATTAAACACTCTCATTCTCTTTCTCTCCTCTTCCTTTAATTAATCACTATCTCTTTCTCTCCTCTTCCTTTCATTAATCACTATCTCTTTCTCTCCTCTTCCTTTCATTAATCACTATCTCTTTCTCTCCTCTTCCTTTCATTAAACACACTCATTCTCTTTCTCTCCTCTTCCTTTCATTAATCACACTCTCTCTCTCCTCTTCCTTTCATTAATCACACTCTCTCTCTCCTCTTCCTTTCATTAATCACTATCTCTTTCTCTCTTCTTCCTTTCAGTAATCACTATCTCTTTCTCTCCTCTTCCTTTCATTAAACACTCTCATTCTCTTTCTCTCCTCTTCCTTTCATTAATCACACTCTCTCTCTCCTCTTCCTTTCATTAATCACTATCTCTTTCTCTCCTCTTCCTTTCATTAATCACTCTCATTCTCTCTCTCAATTTCCTTTCATTAATCACTCTCTCTCTCCTCTTCCTTTCACTAATCACTATCTCTCTCTCCTCTTCCTTTCATTAAACGTTCTCATTCTCTTTCTCTCCTCTTCTTTTCATTAATCACTCTCAATCTCTCTCTTCCTTTCATTAATCACTATCTCTTTCTCTCCTCTTCCTTTCATTAATCACTCTCATTCTCTCTCTCTCAATTTCCTTTCATTAATCACTATTTCTCTCCTTGTCCTTTCATTAATCACTATCTCTCTCTCCTCTTCCTTTCATTAAACACTATCCTCTCTCTCCTCTTCTCCTCTCCTCTTCTCCTCTTCTCTCCTCTTCTCTTCTCTTCTCTTCTCCTCCTCTCCTCTCCTCTTCTCCTCTCCTCTTCTCCTCTCCCCTTCTCCCCTTCTCTCCTCTTCTCCTCTTCTCCTCTCCTCTTCTCTTCTCTTTTCTTCTCCTCTCCTCTTCTCTTCTCTTCTCTTCTCCTCTTCTCTTCTCTTCTCTTCTCCTCTTCTCTTCTCTTCTCTTCTCCTCTCCTCTTCTCCTCTCCTCTTCTCCCCTTCTCATCTTTTCCCCTTCTCCTCTTCTCTTCTCCTCTCATCTTCTCTTCTCCTCTTCTCTTCTCCTCTCCTCCTCCCGTTACCTCTCTTCTCCTCTTCTCTTCTCCTCTCCTCTTCTCCTCTTCTCCTTTTGTCGTCTTCTCCTTTTCTCCTTTTCTCCTCTTCTTCTCTTCTCTTCTCCTCTTCTCTTCTCCTCTCCTCTCCTCTTCTCCTCTTCTCCTCTTCTCTTCTCTCCTCTTCTCTTCTCCTGTTCTCTTCTCCTCTCCTCTCCTGTTCTCTTATCCTCTCCTCTTCTCCTCTTCTCCTCTACTCTTCTCCTCTTCTCTTCTCCTCTTCTCCTCTCCTTTTGTCGTCTTCTCCTTTTCTCCTTTTCTCCTCTTCTCCTATCCTCTTCTCCTATCCTCTTCTCCTCTTGTCATCCTCTCCTCTTATCCTCTTCTCTTCTCCTCTTCTCCTCTCCTTTTGTCCTCTCCTCTTCTCCTCGTCTCTTCTCCCCTTCTCTTCTCCTCTCCTCTTCTGCCCTTCACTTATCCTCTTCTCTTCTCCTCTCCTCTTCTCCCCTTCTCTTCTCCGCTTCTCTTCTCCTCTCCTCTTCTCCTCTCCTCTTCTCTTCTCCTTTTCTCTTCTCTTCTCCTCTCCGCTTCTCTTCTCCTTTTCTCCTCTTCTCTTCTCTTCTCCTTTTCTCCTCTCCACTTCTCCTCTCCTCTCCTCTCCTCTCCTCTCCTCTCCTCTCCTCTCCTCTCCTCTCCTCTCCTCTCCTCTTCTCTTCTATTCTCCTCTCCTCTTCTCCGCTTCTCCTCTACTCTTCTCCTCTTCTCTTCTCCTCTTCTCCTCTCCTTTTGTCGTCTTCTCCTTTTCTCCTTTTCTCCTCTTCTCCTGTCCTCTTCTCCTCCTCCTCTTCTCTTCTCCTCTTCTCCTATCCTCTTCTCCTATCCACTTCTCCTCTTGTCATCCTCTCCTCTTATCCTCTTCTCCTCTTCTCCTCTCCTTTTGTCCTCTCCTCTTCTCCTCGTCTCTTCTCCTCTCCTCTTCTCCCCTTCTCTTCTCCTCTCCTCTTCTGCCCTTCACTTATCCTCTTCTCTTCTCCTCTCCTCTTCTCCCCTTCTCTTCTCCGCTTCTCTTCTCCTTTTCTCTTCTCTTATCCTCTCCGCTTCTCTTCTCCTTTTCTCCTCTTCTCTTCTCCTTTTCTCCTCTCCACTTCTCCTCTCCTCTCCTCTCCTCTCCTCTCCTCTTCTCTTCTCTTCTATTCTCCTCTCCTCTTCTCCGCTTCTCCTCTACCCTTCTCCTCTTCTCTTCTCCTCTTCTCCTCTCCTTTTGTCGTCTTCTCCTTTTCTCCTCTCCTCTTCTCCTGTCCTCTTCTCCTCCTCCTCTTCTCTTCTCCTCTTCTCTTCTCCTCTCCTCTTCTCCCCTTCTCCTCTACTCTTCTCCTCTTCTCTTCTCCTCTTCTCCTCTCCTTTTGTCATCTTCTCCTTTTCTCCTCTCCTCTTCTCCTCTCCTCTTCTCATCTTCTCCTCCTCTCCTCTTCTCTTCTCCTCTTCTCTTCTCCTCTCCTCTTCTCCCCTTCTCCCCTTCTCCTCTCCTCTTCTCCTCTTCTCTTTTCCTCTTCTCCTCTCCTTTTGTCCTCTCCTCCTCTCCTCTCCTCTTCTCCTCTTCTCTTCTCCTCTTCTCCTCTCCTTTTGTCCTCTCCTCTTCTCCTCTCCTCTTCTCCCCTCCTCTTCTGCCCTTCTCTTCTCCTCTTCTCCTCTTCTCTTCTCCTCTTCTCTTCTCCCCTTCTCTTCTCTGCTTCTCTTCTCCTCTCCTCTTCTCCCCTTCTCTTCTCCTCTCCTCTTCTCCCCTTCTCTTCTCCTCTTGTCTTCTCCTCTCCTCTTCTCCCCTTCTCTTCTCCGCTTCTCTTCTCCTCTCCACTTCTCCTCTTCTCCTCTCCCTGTGTCCCTATAATCTCAGAGGGTATTGTAATCTCTCTCTTTTATTGAGCACTTTCCCATCTGTTCCTTTAGTAGAGTCTATTTCAGCCTTGTTTAAAGAGCAGGGGAGAGGAGAGGAGGCAAGTGAACGAGGGATGACACGGAAGGAAGGAAAGAAGGAGGAGACTGAGGGGACTGATTTGGGCTGTAACAGCTGATCATGTTGACCTTTGGTTTGGTAAGGGAGGGGGAGAGGAAGACAGGGAAGGGGGGGTGCAGTCTCCAGTTTGATGGCTGTAAAGCTGACACCAGAACTGTAACAGGAGACAAGCCCTTTTGCCAAATAGCCTGACACATCCAGAGAGAGAAAGTTCTTGACTTTTGGCTCGTACTGTGGAAAAGTTGAAAAGCTGCCCAGTATTGCTGCACAATGAGACGCATCAGATAGCAGCTATCACACACATTCAGCACATTCAGCAGACACTCTTATCCAGAGAGACTTACAGGAGCAATTAGGTTTAAGTGCCTTGCTCAAGGTCACATCAACAGATTTTCCACCTTTCGGTTATTGGCCCAACACTCTTAACCGCTAAGCTACCTGCCGCTCCACACACACGTGCACGCAAACGCACGCAAATGCACGCACACACACACATTCTCATCACAGTTGTCGCCTCATTAGTTGAGAGAAGCTGAAGGCAACCTGATCTTTAGAGAGAGAGAGAGAGAGAGACAGAGAGAGAGAGAGAGAGACAGAGAGAGAGAGAGAGAGAGAGATAGAGAGAGAGACAGAGAGAGAGACAGAGAGAGAGAGAGACAGAGAGAGACAGAGAGAGAGAGAGACAGAGAGAGAGAGAGAGAGAGAGACAGAGAGAGACGTGTGTGAAATGTAGTACATTAGCAGCACTGCCACGACTAACTCTATATGCAACCACCATTAGGCTTCTTTCATTCCTCTCTTTCTATTAATGAACGATGGAACAGATAGAGGGGGGGGGGACTAGAGAACAAATAAAGAGAGAGTTAAAGGAGTGGTACAGAGAGGTAAAAAAGGGATCAAGCCAAATTGACCTCTTTTAATGTATTTTTACATCCGTCTGTGTTGTTTCACATTGAGCTACAAAATGGAATATTACTTAACTTTCTCGGTCACTTCTTTCACACTTCAAGGACTGTGCTCATTCAGATAAACCAAAGAACACTGTGTGCTGTGGAATCTGGGTCCAAACGTTCTCCTCGCTGTAGCAGCAACGCATACACACACATGGTTCGGTAAAGAGTCGGTGTGTCGGTGTTAGAGGGACAGACACATCCAGTCCTTTGTAACGCTGTTCCCTGCCCCATGCCGAGAAGAGCAAGAAGGTGTGTCTGCTTTCATCCAGACAGAGAGAGATGGAGGAACAGAGGATGACTGGGTGGATGGGTGGTGGGGTGTAGGAAGACGAGAAGGAACGGAAGCAGAACGGGAGAAGATGAGAGAGGAAGAGGTGGAGGAGGAGGAGACGGAAGGAGGAGGACGAGGATGAGGAAGGAGGGTTATATCCAGCCAGTCACCCCTATAGTTTCTCCCAGTCATGTTGACTACCTATGACTACATCTCTTATATCAGCACTGAGTCCTTCAGTCAGGTGTGTGTGGTCTCAGAAGTCCAATGAGTAGGACAGTCCAATAACACAGCTAACCCAGGTCTGTCAATGTGTCATTAACCATGTCCTCAACTGTTCCCCCGGCATTATCCCTCCGCTCAACACGCCTGTCAACACATTTCCTACACTATTCCCAGGGAGGTCGTTCAAGATTGACGTCGAAATTGGACGTCTATCCGTGTCCTGAAGACGTCGGGAAATGCCTTCAACAGTGAGCGCTATTACCGTCAAGTAGGCTTGGGTTTTGCTAGGGCGTTGTGGACGGGGTGGTGACTGGGTTATCCCATGACTTTGAATCAGAAGGTTGCGTGTTCGATCCCAGTCGTGGACACTGGTTTTAATCCTAACTCCAACCTTAACCCTTACCTCTACCATTCAGAATTAGTGCCTAAACTTAACCCTTAACATAGAATTTTGACATTTGGAGAATTGGAACGATACATAGCAGCAGGAGCAACAAAAGCACTTTAAAATGTGACGTTTGGAAAACGTGAATGAATATCTTAATTCTGCAGTGAGACTGTGAGAGCTAGTCGGCATTTCCTATTCATCTCCCTCCGTCCAAGTCCCTCCCATCTCTGACTCTTCCTCTATCCCTCTCTCTCCCACCCTCTCTTCCCCCTCTCTGCATATTCATCTCCCTCCGTCCAAGTCCCTCCCATCTCTGATTCTTTCTCTATCCCTCTTTCTTCCACTCTCTGTCTGTGAACATCAGGGGGTTTGAATCACGACAGCCCTTTTGATCCCGTCTCAGAGGCTGTTGGAGCCAGAGAGAAAAGAACCAGAGAGAAAATGACATGAAGGAAGGGGACTAAAGGAGAGGAAAGTAACTTAGGTGTACCTTTCCCATTGGTCTTTGATAGCTTCACATGTCTGGTTTTGGCTGTGTAACTGAGTCTTGTATCCCTTTAGTGACTTCTCCCTCTCTGTCTTCCCTCGCTCCCTGTCTCC
This sequence comes from Salvelinus namaycush, assembly GCF_016432855.1. Lineage (NCBI taxonomy): Eukaryota > Metazoa > Chordata > Actinopteri > Salmoniformes > Salmonidae > Salvelinus > Salvelinus namaycush. Next base: position 29,240,377 of record NC_052339.1, read on the forward strand.
CCCTTCCCTTCTAGCACTCATATTCCTCCTACCTGAGTCTGTCTCTCTCTTCCCCGTTCTCTCTCTCTGCCACCCCCCCATTTCCCTCTTTCCCCCCTCCTCCTATCTCTTTCTTTCCTGTCAAAGGCCTGTCAGAGGCAGATGCTAGTCTGTTCCCTCAAGGCAGCCAGCAGAAAACAGTTGACTTGACACTTTGCTGTCAGAGAGTTGTGGAAACTGCTGTTCTGACCCTCTCTCTCTCTCTCTCTCTCTCTCTCTCTCTCTCTCTCTCTCTCTCTCTCTCTCTCTCACCTGCTGTCTCAACTTCTGAATGCGCGGCTATGAAAAGCCGAACGGGCATTTACTCCTGAGGTGTTGACCTGTTGCACCTTCTATAACCAATGGGATTATTATTTGACCCTGTTGGTCATCTATGAACATTTGAACATCTTGAAGAATGATCTGGCCTTAAAGGAAAACTCCACTCAAAAATATTTTGGTATTTGTTTCATTAGTCCCATGTTGATATATACTGAACAAAAATGTAAAACGCAACATGTAAAGTGTTGGTCCAATGTTTCATGAGCTGAAATAAAAGATCCCATAAATGTTCCATACCCACAAAAAGCGTATTTATCTCAAATTTTGTGCACAAATTTGTTTGTATCCCTGTTAGTGAGCATTTATCCTTTGTCAAGATAATTAATCTACCTGACAAGTGTGGCATATCAAGAAGCTGATTAAATGTTCAGTTTTGTCACACAACACAATGCCACAGCATGCAATTGGCATGCTGACTGCAGGAATGTTCACCAAAGCTGTTGCCAGAGAATTCTCTACCATAAGCCGCCTCCAGCGTTGTTTTAGATAATTTGACAGTACGTCCAATGGCCTCACAACTGCAGACCATGTGTAACCACTCCAGCCTAGGACCTCCACATCCGGCTTCTTGACCTGCGGGATCGTCTGAGACCAGCCACCCGGAGAGCTGATGAAAATGTGGCTTTGCACAACCGAAGATTTTATGCACAAACTGTCAGAAACCGTCTCAGGGAAGCTCATCTGCGTGCTCGTCGTCCTCACCAGGGTCTTGAACTGACTGCAGTTCGGCGTCATAACTGACTTCAGTGGGCAAATGTTCACCTTCGATGACCACTGGCACGCTGGAGAAGTGTGCTCTTCATAGAGGAATCCCAGTTTCAACTGTACTGGGCAGATGGCAGACAGCGTGTTTGCGTCGTGTGGGCGAGCGGTTTGCTGATGTCAACATTGTGAACAGAGTGCCCCATGGTGGCGGTGGGGTTATGGTATGGACAGGCAAGCACAATTGCATTTTATTGATGGTAATTTCAATTAACAGAGATACCGTGATGAGATCCTGAGGCCCATTGCCGTAAATTAAATATATATATATACTAGGATCCCCATTAGCTAACGCCGTAACGTTAGCTAATCTTCCTGGGGTCCAACACCAATTAATAAGACATTACAAACAATCACAAATGAAGACTTTACAAACATTTAACAAGTAGACAATACAGACAATTAAAATACCTGACAGGAAACACATTTAACATTCACCCCCCACCATCACCTCATGTTTCAGCATGATAATGCACAGCCCCATGTTGCAAGGATCTGTACACAATTTCTGGAAGCTGAAAATGTCCGAGTTCTTCTATGGCCTGCACTCACAAGACATGTCATCCATTGAGCATGTTTGGGATGCTCTGGATCAATGTGTATGACAGCGTGTTCCAGTTCCCGCCAATATGCAGCAACTTCCCACAGCCATTGAAGAGGAGCGGGACAACAGTCCATAGGCCACAATCAACAGCCTAATGAACTCTATGTGATGGAGATGTGTATGAGGCAAATGGTGATCACACCAGATTTTCTGACCCGTGCCCCTATCTGATGCTGCATTTTGCATCATATGATGCAAAATGCATCATACCGGCTGTATTTTTGTATTTTGAAAGTTATATATCTTGAAAACTTGATTGCTGACATGCAAAACGTTTTGGGACTATATCAACAATAGACTGATGAAATGTCACATTCCTGACCTGTTTTCTGTTATTTTGTATGTGTTAGTCGGTCAGGGCGTGAGTTTGGGTGGGCAGTCTATGTTATGTGTTTCTATGTTGGTAAATGGGTGACCTGATATGGGTCTCAATTAGAGGCAGGTGGTTTACGTTTCCTCTGATTGAGAGCCATATTAAGGTAGGTGGTTTCACATTGTTTGTTGTGGGTGGTTGTCTCCTGTGTCAGTGTCTGTGTATGTTACACCACACGGGACTGTTTCGGTTTTGTTTGTTTGTTCGTTTTATGTAGTCATTTCTCCTGTTCGTGCGTTCTTTGTGTTTCATGTAAGTTCGTCGTCCAGGTCTGTCTACGTCGTTTATTGTTTTGTAATTATTCAAGTGTTCGTCGTGTTTCCTGTTTTGTTTATTAAATATCATGTCTTATCACAACGCTGCGTCTTGGTTCAATCCATGCTCCTCCTCTTCGGATGAAGAGGAAGAGGAAAGCCGTTACAGAACCACCCACCCTACCAGAACCAAGCAGCGTGAATTCGAGCAGTGGCCTGCTACACAGGATTATTGGAGTTGGGAGGAAATATTGGACCGAAGAGGTCCATGGGCACAGCCGGGAGAATATCGCCGTCCCAAAGCTGAGCTGGAGGCAGCGAAAGCAGAGAGGCGGCGATATGAGGAGGCAGCAAGGAGACGTGGCTGGAAGCCGGAGAATCAAGCTCAAGACCGGAGTTATGAAGGTACGCGGCTAGCACGGAAGCCCGTGAAGAAACCCCAAAAATTTATTGGGGGGGGCTAAGAGGTAGTGGGCCAAGGGCAGGTAGGAGACCTGCGCCCACTTCTCAGGCTAACCGTGGAGAGCGGGAGTACGGGCAGACACCGTGTTACGCAGTAGAGCGCACGGTGTCTCCTGTACGTGTGCATAGCCCGGTGCGGGTTATTCCACCTCCCCGCACTGGTAGGGCTAGATTGAGCATTGAGCCAAGTGCCATGAAGCCGGCTCTACATATCTGGCCACCAGTGCGTCTCCCCGGGCCGGCTTACATGGCACCAGCCTTACGCATGGTGTCTCCGGTTCGCCTACATAGCCCGGTGCGGGTTATTCCACCTCCCCGCACTGGTCGGGCGACGGGGAGCATTCAGCCAGGTAAGGTTGGGCAGGCTCAATGCTCAAGGGAGCCAGTACGCCTGCACGGTCCGGTATTTCCGGCGCCACCTCCCCGCCCCAGCCCAGTACCACCAGTGCCTACACCACGCACCAGGCTTCCAGTGCGTTTCCAGAGCCCTGTTCCTCCTCCACGCACTCTCCCTATGGTGCGTGTCTCCAGCCCAATGGCTCCAGTTCCGGCACCACGCACTAAGCCACCTGTGCGTCTCCAGAGTCCTGTACGCACTGTTCCTTCTCCCCGCACTCATTCTGAGGTGCGTGCTCTCAGCCCGGTACCACCAGTCCCGGTACCACGCACCAGTCCTATAGTGCGCTTTGAGAACTCAGTGTGTCCTGTTACCGCTCCCCGCACTAGCCTTGAGGTGCGTGTCTCCAGTCCGGTACCACCAGTTCCGGTACCACGCACCAGGCCTACAGTGCGTCTCAGCCGGTCAGAGTCTGCCGTCTGCCCAGCGGCGCCTGAACTGCCCGTCTGCCAAGCAGCGCCTGAACTGCCCGTCTGCCAAGCAGCGCCTGAACTGCCCGTCTGCCAAGCGGCGCCTGAACTGCCCGTCTGCCAAGCGGCGCCTGAACTACCCGTCTGCCAAGCGGCGCCTGAACTGCCCGTCTGTATTGAGCCTTCAAAGCCGCCCGTCTGCCATGAGCCTGCAAAGCCGCCCGTCTGCCATGAGCCTACAGAGCCGTCCGCCAGACAGGAGCCGCTAGAGCCTTCCGCCAGACAGGAGCCGCTAGAGCCTTCCGCCAGACAGGATCAGCCAGAGCCTTCCGCCAGACAGGATCAGCCAGAGCCTTCCGCCAGACCGGATCAGCCAGAGCCTTCCGCCAGACCGGATCAGCCAGAGCCTTCCGCCAGACCGGATCAGCCAGAGCCTTCCGCCAGACCGGATCAGCCAGAGCCGTCAGCGAGCCATGAGCGTCCAGAGCCGTCAGCCAGCCATGAGCGTCCAGAGCCGTCAGCCAGCCATGAGCGTCCAGAGCCGTCAGCGAGCCATGAGCGTCCAGAGCCGTCAGCGAGCCATGAGCGTCCAGAGCCGTCAGCCAGCCAGGATCCGCCAGAGTCAGCCAGCCAGGATCCGCCAGAGTCAGCCAGCCAGGATCCGCCAGAGTCAGCCAGCCAGGATCCGCCAGAGTCAGCCAGCCAGGATCCGCCAGAGTCAGCCAGCCAGGATCCGCCAGAGTCAGCCAGCCAGGATCCGCCAGAGTCAGCCAGCCAGGATCCGCCAGAGCCAGCCAACCAGGATCCGCCAGAGCCAGCCATCCAGAACTGCCCCTCAGTCCAGAGCTGTCTCTCTGTCCGGAGCTGCCCTTCAGTCCGGAGTTGCCCCTCTATCCTGACCTACCTCTCTATCCTGACCTACCTCTCTATCCTGACCTACCTCTCTGTCCTGAGCTACCTTATCCCGGTGCTGCCCCTTATCTCGACGGTACCCTTTAAATTAAGTGGGTGGAATAGGAGGGTGGTCATTCAGAGGGGAATACGGAAGCTGGGATTGACTATGGTGGGGTGGGGACCTCGCCCAGAGCCTGAGCCACCACTGTGGTCAGATGCCCACCCAGACCCTCCCCTAGACTTTTGGTGGTGCGTCCGGAGTACGCACCTTGAGGGGGGGGTTATGTCACGTTCCTGACCTGTTTTCTGTTATTTTGTATGTGTTAGTCGGTCAGGGCGTGAGTTTGGGTGGGCAGTCTATGTTATGTGTTTCTATGTTGGTAAATGGGTGACCTGATATGGTTCTCAATTAGAGGCAGGTGGTTTACGTTTCCTCTGATTGAGAGCCATATTAAGGTAGGTGGTTTCACATTGTTTGTTGTGGGTGGTTGTCTCCTGTGTCAGTGTCTGTGTATGTTACACCACACGGGACTGTTTCGGTTTTGTTTGTTCGTTCGTTTTATGTAGTCATTTTTCCTGTTCGTGCGTTCTTCGTGTTTCATGTAAGTTCGTCGTCCAGGTCTGTCTACGTCGTTTATTGTTTTGTAATTATTCAAGTGTTCGTCGTGTTTCCTGTTTTGTTTATTAAATATCATGTCTTATCACAACGCTGCGTCTTGGTTCAATCCATGCTCCTCCTCTTCGGATGAAGAGGAAGAGGAAAGCCGTTACATGAAACAAATACCAAAAGATAGTTTTTGGGTGGAATTGTCCTTTAATGGCCATATACTCTTATAATCTCCACCCAGCACAGCCAGAAGAAGCCTGGCCACCCCTCAGAGCCTGGTTCCTCTCTAGGTTTCTTCCTAGGTTCCTGCCTTTCTAGGGAGTTTTTCCTAGCCACCGTGCTTCTACTTTGGGGTTTTGAGGCTGGGTTTCTTTATAAGCACTTTGTGACAACTGCTGATGTAAAAAGGCTTTATAAAAATATTTGATTGTGTGTGTCTACTGTAAATAGACATCCCATTAGCCAACTGACAACCAGTTCTCTGTCTAGTCTTGTTGTGGTCCAGTATTTTTCTCTAAATTGTGTGACAGAGGATATACTATGTCTGTACGCAACAAACATTTCTGAATGTTTTTCTTCACACTGTACTTACAGTGTGTATTTCCACTGGATGATGTTGAATGAAGCCAGTCCATAAACTATTTAATACTCACTTTTCCATACTACGTTCTCTTTTCATTCTCACATTATATATGCAGCAAAATAATCAAGGCTTAGTTTTATCAGGCACACACACCCGCACACATATGCATGAACACACAAAGTGTGAACACACACATTGAAAACACACACGCACACATACACACATTCTCCAGCGCATCAGTAAATAAATACATTTGTGTGAAATTCCCCTGATATGGCTGGCCTCTCAGGCTGATGAGAAAAAATGCCTGAGTAATTTTGGAGAAATGATTTTTCACAGTGCAATGAAAATATCGATATATGGGATAAATTCCCATTTCCACGGTGTCTCCCTCCTCTCATAGGCTAGTGAGTGTGTTTGTTGACTAAAACCCATACGATATACCCTATGGTCTCCTGGTGTGTGTGTGTGTGTGTGTGTGTGTGTGTGTGTGTGTGTGTGTGTGTGTGTGTGTGTGTGTGTGTGTGTTTATAATCCACAAACCAATATACAATTATTGGATTGACATAAATGTTTATTACGCTCCGAAATACTCTAGGAAAAACACTAATCCACAAAGTTGTGAGAAATATAAGTGTTTATTTGTATAGCTATCTTGTTTCTATATTTTCTGTAATGAGAGCTGTGCATAATCTTCTGGTATTTCCCCGACCTTCAGCAGGCATACAGAATATTGAAATACTGTTTGGGAGGCTTACCCCAGTCAGACTAGGTTTGTTTTTGAAAGTAGAGTCATCATAAAATTCCTTGAAATGCATGTGTCCCCTCTTATTGAAGCCACGGAAATTCAAGGCCGACCGCAGTATTGCAGGCATTCTTAGCGGAAAACAGGAACCCCCATTATAGTGAAAATGTTTTAATCTTTGTGGTCATTCTTCATGTAAATATACATATATACTTTTTAAGACAATCATTGTACCAATAATTGCTTCTTATACACCAGATGTATGTACTTGAACCGATTAAATCACACAGAGAAGTTATAAAAACTCAACCTGAGTTACTCAATGAGAGGGGGCAGCACTGAGCTAGCCTGCAATGTCACTTCCTGTAGTAGCTCAAACTGCATGTTGTCTAATTCCATGAGACGCCAAGGATCCACCCCTTTTTTTCAATGTTTGCCTAAACTGACATACCCAAATCTAACTGCCTGTAGCTCAGGACCTTAAGGAAGGATATGCATGTTCTTGATACCATTTGAAAGGAAACACTTTGAAGTTTGTGGAAATGTGAAATGAATGTAGGAGAGAATAACACATTTGATCTGGTAAAAGATTATACAAAGAAAACCATCATCTTTGTGCCACCATCTTTGAAATGCAAGAGGAAGGCCATAATGTATTGTGCAAAGTTTTAGACTGATCCAATGAACCATTGTATTTATGTTCAAAATATATCAAGACTGCTCAAATGTGCCTAATGGTTTATTAATACATTTTCAAGTTCATAACTGTGCACTCTCCTCACTCAATAGCATGGTATTCATTCACTGTAATAGCTACTGTAAATTGGACAGTGCAGTTAGATTAACAAGAATTGAAGCTTTCTGCCAATATCAGATATGTCTATGTCCTGGGAAATGTATTGTTACTTACAACCTCATGCTAATCACATTAGCCTCGTTAGCTCAACCGTCCCGCAGGGGACCCACCGATCCTGTAGAGGTTTTAAATCAAATCAAATCAAATCAATTATATTTGTCACATACACATGGTTAGCAGATGTTAATGCAAGTGTAGTGAAATGCTTGTGCTTCTAGTTCCGACCATGCAGTAATAGCTAACAAGTAATATAACCTAATAATTCCACAACAACTACCTTATACACACAAGTGTAATGGAATGAATACGAACATGCACATAAAAATATATAAATGAGTGATGGCCGAACGGCATAGGCAAGATGCAGTAGATGGTTTAGAGTACAGTATATACATATGAGATGAGTAATGTAGGGTATGAAAACATATAAAGCGGCATTGTTTAAGGTGGCTAGTGATACATTACTGTCACGCCCTGACCTTAGAGAGCTTTTTATGTCTCTAGTTTGGTTTGGTCAGGGTGTGATTGGGTGGGCATTCTATGTTCATTTTTCAATGTGTTGTATTTCTTTGTTTTGGCCGGGTATGGTTCTCAATCAGGGACAGCTGTCTATCGTTGTCTCTGATTGGGAACCATACTTAGGTAGCATTTTCCCACCTGTGTTTTGTGGGTAGTTGTTTTCTGTTGAGTGTTTTCTGCACCTGACAGGACTGTTTCAGTTTCGTTTTGCACTTTGTTATTTTGTTCTAGTGTTCAGTTTAAATAAAAGTCATGAACACTTACCACGCTGCGCAATGGTCCGATTCTTCCTCTTCAGACGACGACACCCGTTACAATTACATTAAGATGGCAAGATGCAGTAGATGGTATAGAGTACAGTATATACATATGAGATGAGTAATGTAGGGTATGAGAACATTATATAAAATGGCATTGTTTAAAGTGGCTAGTGATACATTTAATTACATCAAGATGGCAAGATGCAGTAGATGGTATACCGTACAGTATATACGTACATATGAGATGAGTAATGTAGGGTATGGAAACATTATATATAAAGTGGCTAGTGATAAGTTGATTACATAAATTTTTATGTGATGGCTGTTTAACAGTCTGATGGCCTTGAGATAGAAGCTGTTTTTCAGTCTCTCAGTCCCCGCTTTGATGCACCTGTACTGACCTCGCCTTCTGGATGATAGCGGGGTGAACAGGCAGTGGCTCGTGTGGTTGTTGTCCTTGATAGTGTTTTTGGCCTTCCTGTGACATCGGGTGGTGTAGGTGTCCTGGAGGGCAGGTAGTTTGCACCCGGTGATACGTTGTGCAGACCTCACTACCCTCTGGAGAGCCTTCCGGTTATGGGCAGAGCAGCTGCCGTACCAGGCGGTGATACAGCCCGACAGGATGCTCTCGATTGTGCCTCTGTAAAAATGTGTGAGTGTTTTTGGTGACAAGCCGAATTTCTTCAGCCTCCTGAGGTTGAAGAGGCGCTGCTGCGCATTCTTCACCATGCTGTCTGTGTGGGTGGACCATTTCAGTTTGTCCGTGATGTGTACGCCGAGGAACTTAAAACTCTCCACCCTCTCCACTACTGTCCCGTCAATGTAGATAGGGGGCTGCTCCCTTTGCTGTTTCCTGAAGTCCACAATCATCTCCTTTGTTTTGTTGACATTGAGTGTGAGGATATTTTCCTGACACCACACTCCAAGGGCCCTCACCTCCTCCCTGTAGGCCGTCTCGTCGTTGTTGGTAATCAAGCCTACCACTGTAGTGTTGTCTGCAAACTTGATGATTGAGTTGGAGGCGTGCATGGCCACGCAGTCGTGGGTGAACAGGGAGTACAGGAGAGGGCTGAGAACGCACCCTTGTGGGGACCCAGTGTTGAGGATCAGCGGGGTGGAGATGTTGTTACCTACCCTCACCATCTGGGGGGCGGCCCGTCTGGAAGTCCAGGACTCAGTTGCACAGGGCGGGGTCGAGACCCAGGGTCTCGAGCTTAATGACGAGTTTGGAGGGTACTATGGTGTTAAATGCTGAGCTGTAATCGATGAACAGCATTCTTACATAGGTATTCCTCTTGTCCAGATAGGTTAGGGCAGTGTGCAGAGTGATGGCGATTGCGTCGTCTGTGGACCTATTGGGGCGGTAAGCAAATTGGAGTGGGTCTAGGGTGTCAGGTAGGGTGGAGGTGATATGGTCCTTGACTAGTCTCTCAAAGCACTTCATGATGACGGAAGTGAGTGCTACAGGGCGGTAGTCATTTAGCTCAGTTACCTTAGCTTTCTTGGGAACAGGAACAATGGTGGCCCTCTTGAAGCATGAGGGAATAGCAGACTGGGATAAGGTTGATTGAATATGTCTGTAAACACACCAGCCAGCTGGTCTGCGCATGCTCTGAGGACGCGGCCGGGGATGCCGTCTGGGCCTGCAGCCTTGCGAGGGTTAACACGTTTAAACGTTTTACTCACGTTGGCTACAGTGAAGGAGAGCCTGCAGCTTTTGGTAGCGGGCCGTGTCAGTGACACTGTATTGTTCTCAAAGTGAGCAAAAAAGTTGTTTAGTCTGTCTGGGAGCAACGCATTGTGATCCGCAACAGGGTTTTTCTTTTGTAGTCCGTGATTGACTGTAGACCCTGGCACATACCTCTCGTGTCTGAGCCGTTGAATTGCGACTCTACTTTGTCTCTGTACTGATGCTTAGCTTGGTTGATTGCCTTGCAGAGGGAATAGCTACACTGTTTGTATTCGGTCATGTTTCCGGTCACCTTGCCCTGATTAAACGCAGTGGTTCGCACGTTCAGTTTTGCGCGAATGTTGCCATCAATCCACTGTTTCTGGTTGGGGAATGTTTTAATAGACGCTGTGGGTACAACATCACTGATGCACTTGTTAATAAACTCGCACACCGAATCAGCGTATTCATCAATGTTATTGTTCGCCGCAATGCGGAACATATCCCAGTCCACGTGATCGAAGCAATCTTGAAGCGTGGAATCCGATTGGTCGGACCAGCGTTGAACAGACCTGAGAGCAGGAGCTTCCTGTTTTAGTTTCTGTCTATAGGCTGGAAGCAACAAAATGGAGTCGTGGTCAGCTTTTCCGAAAGGAGGGCGGGGGAGGGCCTTATATGCGTCGCGGAAGTTAGAATAACAGTGGTCTAGGGTTTTGCCAGCCCTGGTAGCACAATCGATATGCTGATAGAATTTGGGGAGCCTTGTTTTCAGATTAGCCTTGTTAAAATCCCCGGCTACAATAAATGCAGCCTCAGGATATGTGGGGTCCAATGAAGTTCTTTCAGTTCCGTCGATGTGTCTGCTTGGGGGGGAATATACACAAATGTGATTATGATCGAATGGTGTCAGGTATCGATGACTTTGTCCATTCATTAATACAGTCATTGGTGCGCACATACACACAGACACACAAAGACACACACATAGCATTACTGTACACACGCGCAGATAAACACACACACACACACACACACACACACACACACACACACACACACACACACACACACACACACACACACACACACACACACACACACTTAGCATCTGTCAAGTGCTGAGATTCTGTTGCCTAAATACATCATGTACTGTAATAGAAACAGTATCACTAGTTAAAACTGCAAATCTACATACTGTTCCAGCTCACAAAATAAACTCTTCCAATTTATTTTGAAATATAATTGCCTTTCTGAGTCGCACTGCTTGTTAAAATAGATTGCAGCCTCAGAAAGGCGCGAGTCAATCAATCTTGTTGTATTTACTGAAGGCGAGAAAAAATATACGAATTTTAAAGGATTTTAAATGGAATGGGTTCTTAGAGCAACTAGATATTGAGTTATCTCGCTGCCCACACACCTTGGATAAACACAGATTATAACCAACTGCTTTTTTAACATTTCATTACCTTGAATTAGAGCATGTACAGCAATTCTGGTGTAAACAATATTACAGCTAAAATACAAATATAACCTGCTCCATCAAAATGAATCTCTTCTTGTCATGACAATATTGTGTATTTCCCTGGTAATAACAACCTTAGGCCACCTCTATAATTTGATATAAAGGGCAGAAAACAAACTTCAAAGACTCAATATACCTCTGGAAGTTACACCCTCTCATAAATAAACTCACCCCAGAGGTTCAATAACATCCTGGTTGTAATTTCAAAATACGTTGGCCTGGCCTGTCTTTCTCTTCTTAAATTCAATTGATTTATCTCTGCGGGGGAAACACTGAATGTGCATTTTACCCTGTGGGAACTGCACATTTCTTTTCATGCTGACTCAATCAGAGCGTAGCTTATCTAGATAGGGTTATAATTGTCAGTCTAGATAGTGCAACAATACTCGGTCTAGTCTAGTCTCTATCTATTTTTGGTTTCTTTTGTAGCGATAGATAAAGTGAATTGCAGCTTTGTCGTCTCTTAGAAGGCAAAGACTTCTCTCCTATCCGTCTTCAGAATGGAGCCAAGGTGTCTGTTTTATCTCTAACATGTCATCTTTGAGACGGTCGTTGTGTGCTTTCACTAATTAGGAACCTTATTAAAGGAAACCCCTGGAGCGTAGAACCTATTGAACGTCACACAAACAGGAAATAAATATAGCTATCTGTCCTTCTCTAATCGCAGCTGAATGGTACGTGTCACCTTGAAGCCTGTCTATAATGCAGTTGAGTTAATCAGTTATAATCAGATCTAACCAAATAACGTGTAGGCCAGGGGTGACCAACACTCCCCCTGGAGAGATATTGGGGGTACAGCCTTAAGCTCAAACCTCATTGTAACACACCTGATTCAGCTAATCAAGGGCCTGGTGAGCAGCTAATTAGTAGAAACGTGGCATGCAGCGCTTTAGTATCCTTAGTTAGGAGCTTAATGTCTTCAGATCTATATACTGTGTCTTCCGTATTGCTTGGTAACCTAACCTCATTACAGAGCTGTTGGTGGACACTGCAGAAACATTACTAAGGATCCATACACATTCAAAATGGTAAAACTGTTTTATAACTAAAGATCTGTACCAAGAGTCAGTTATTCATCTACATTCTCTTAGGGAATCTGGACACGTCTGGTATGTTCCCCTATTCTCCCTCTGTTGTGGCGGTTCTAAACCTCTCACCAGGAGCGGTTTTCCAGTGACAGATGTTTTATGGTCGGAATGTGATCCACATACACACAGACGGATGAGGGAATGACATTCCAAAAATATGTCATTGCCATTCCAATCTAGCTGACGTTCCACTTTTCTATGCAGACGACATGCTGGGGATTGTAATGAGACGTTTATCATTGGGCAGATTGGAGCACTGTCAGTCAGACCTGTATACTGTATATATAGGGTCAACATGCAGCCCTAGTGTGGTGCCCATTTATCTGGGATAGATTGAATTAAACCTCAGACATGCTCTCCATCCAGAGGCCCTGCACTGCGGCTTGAACCTGTGTAATCTCTCAGACAGATTACGTAAACATAATCTGACCAAATTACGCAAGATTTTAGTTGTGGGTTAACGGAGCTTAGACCCTGTGCTCCTCTGAACTGTGTGTGATGTGTGCTGTTTAGGGCGATTGACAACTGAGCAGAAGACATTTCCGTTGTTCGCTGTAACAAAGGAACAATAAAGTTGTATTGTACTGTTTTATAGACTGGTACTGGGTAATATGGGAAAAAAAGCTATATCATGATAAATTGCCTGAATTGATGTGATAATGATAAATAGAATGATCAGTGTATAACATGAATGTGCACCACAGTTTTTTTTATTATCCAGTAAACTACTGCTACTAGTTTGATGGTTGTAGCCATCAATTATCCCATTAAGAGATTAATGTAGAACCCTACTACTTGAACCCTATTAATCTCTTAAAGGCCTTAACAATCCCCCATATTTCATTTTAAACACATTTCTTTAATATAGGCTAATGAACGCAAAAATGCCTGCAATAAGTGATCGGTATGATCGGTGTGGATAATTAGACTGGTACAGCACAGTAAGTACAGTTATATCCAGTTGTTCGCAACGGTACACATTTCATATCATGCTGGGAAGACGGAGCGTTGATGGGACCCCAGGACAGAGGACACATGCATTATTAATGTCATCAACAGATAGTTCGGAACTGAAGGAAATATGTACTGTGCATATAGTGACAGTACATGTAGTGAAAGTACTTTTGCCAAGTAATCAGAGTGGCTGTAGTTTTAAGAGCATGCTTGTAGAAGACAGAAATAATGGAGCTCACAGCTACTCTAGGGAGATGGTAGACATGTCCCATCGCTACTTTGCTAGATTTTCTGTTAACACTGATCATGGCTCAATCATTCGTTTGAAATTTGCTTTGTAGGTGGCTTTAGGTGGTTGTTTGCATGTGTGTTGCACAGTATAGGCATGTAAGTTGTGTTTCTGCAAACGAGGCAGACTTTATGATTTCCTTGTGGCTATGTGATCATTTGGGACATGTTTCATGAAATATGATTGTACACAAAATTATGCACGTGTACAGACATTACTAATGTACACAACAGGACCAAAGGTATGTGGACACCTGCTTGTCGAGCATCTCATTCCAAAATCATGGGTATTAATATGGAGTTGGTCCCCCCCCTTTGCTGCTAAAACAGCCTCCACTCTTCTGGGGAGGCTTTCCACTAGATGTTGGAACATTGCTGCGGGGACTTGCTTCCATTCAGCTACAAGAGCATTAGTGAGGTCGGCCACTGATGTTGGACGATTAGGCCTGGCTCACAGTCGCCGTTCCAATTCATCCCAAAGGTGTTCAATGGGGTTGAGGTGCAAGCCAGTCATGTTCGTCCACACCAATCTCGACAAACCGTTTCTGTATGGATCTCGCTTTGTGCATGGGGGCATTGTCATGCTGAAACAGGAATAAACCTTCCCCAAACTGTTGCCACAAAGTTGGAAGCACAGAATCGTCTAGAATGTCACTGTATGGTGTAGCATTAAGATTTCTCTTCACTGGAACTCAGGGGCCTAGCCCGAAATTTGAAAAATAGCCCCAGACCAATATTTCTCCTCCACCAAACGTTACAGTTGGCTCTATGTATTCGGGTAGGTAACGTTCTCCTGGCATTCGCCAAACCCAGATTTGTCCATCGGACTGCCAGATGGTGAGCGTGATTAATCACTCCAGAGAACGTGTTTCCACTGCTCCAGAGTCCAATGGTGATCTTAGGCTTGTGTGCGGCTGCTCAGCCATGGAAACCCATTTCATGAAGCTATCACCTAACAGTTCTTGTGCTGACATTTCCACTTCACAATAACAGCACTTACAGTTGACAGGAGCAGCTCTGACAGGGCAGAAATTTGACCAACTGGCTTGTGGGAAAGATGGCATCCTGTGACGGTGCCACGTTGTAAGTCAGTGAGCTCTTCAGTAAGACCATTCTACTGCCAATGTTTGTCTATGGAGATTGCATGGCTGTGTGCTCGATTTAATACACCTGTCAGTAACGGATGTGGCTGAAATTGTCTAATCCCCTTTTTGTATATATAGTGTATATGACTGTAGTTCTGTGAGCACTACTCATGATATGTCATTCATTTGAGGTCATGAACCAATAGAGTTCACATAATACCAGATATATTTTATTTATTCGATACTGTGTGCTTGATATCCTCCCTCAACAGGTGTTAAGTCTCTATTGCACTCTGTGAGATGTGTTGTTCAGAACATTCTGTAACACCACTAATGTAATGTCAAAGTCTGAATCTCATGACTAGCCTGTGTTCCTGAGCGGTAGTCTGTAACAGCAGTCTGTGTCTCTGAGCAGGAGTGGGTCTTCTGTTGCAGTACAAACTCTCCATCCTCAGAACTCAGTGTTCACTGGTGACGTGAGACACGTGGGATTTGACCCAGCCCAGGTGTCTATTAGAGCAGTGGGATACCAGGTGCATTCCATTCATCTCCCTCTCGCTCTCTTTCTCTCTCTCTCTCTCCCTCTCTCTCTCTGTCTCTGTCTCTGTCACTCTCTATCTCTCTCACTCTTCTCTAACGCTTTCTTTTTGGAGGAGACTCCATCTGCAGTACTGAGCCCCTGTGGTGCCATCAATCACACACAGACATGTCTGCAAACCACACATGCACACACACGTGCGTGCACTCACACGCAAGCAAACACACGCAAGTACACACACACATCAGATAACAATGGGGAATTCATTATTTCCAAATATGTCGACCTGATTTAAATTTAAACCCTCCTCACCAGATCTCCTCCACCTCTAGGGATGTCTAGCCAATTACATTGAGCAAAGCAGAGCAGCATATAAACCTGGTTATGGTAATAAGGTCAAGGAATAAGCAATAAGCACCAGGTAGACTAGCCAAAAGAGCCCAACTAGATTATAGATTGTCCCAAAATGATGAATGATAAATCGAGAATATTGAAATACTGCTAGTTTTTAATTAAACTGCCCTTTTCTGCAGCATGCTAAGCTATTTAATGCTATGAAAATGCGAGAAAAGCACCAGGAATGGATGGCTTTCCCATAGAATTCTATTTAACATTTTGGGACAAATCTGAAATAATACATTTAATACAAATATTATATAAATGTCCTAAAGCAAAAATATACACAAATAATACATTATCTATGAAATTACTTCAGAAGGGGCACAAGACAGGGATGTCCTCTTTCCCCCCTCCTGTTTGCACTGGTAATTGAACCGCTTGCAGAAAGAATTAGACAGGACCCAAATGTAACAGGTATCAGTTTTGGTATCAGTTTTGGTAAACATGAATATAAACAAAACTTATTTGCAGATGATCTGCTGATATACCTGACCAATATTGAAAACTTAATAACCCTTTGCTAAAATCTCATGATATAACATTTACATGGGAAAAAAATGAAATAATGGCAATAGGAAAACTATAAATAATGACTCATTGTCACGCCCTGACCATAGATTGCTTTGTATGTTTCTATGTTTTGGTTGGTCAGGGTGTGATGTGGGTGGGCATTCTATGTTGTATGTCTAGGTTGTCTGTTTCTATGTGTTTGGCCTAGTATGGTTCTCAATCAGAGGCAGGTGTCAGTCGTTGTCTCTGATTGGGAGCCATATTTAGGTAGCCTGTTTTCCTTTGTGTTTTGTGGGTGGTTGTTTCCTGTGTCTGTGTTTGCACCATACGGGACTGTTTCGATTTTCGTTTGTTCTTTCACTTTGTTATTTTGTATTTTTGTAGTGTTCAGTTTTATATATTAAAATGGACACTTACCACGCTGCACATTGGTCTGATATCTCTTACTCCTCGTCAGAAGAAGAGGAAAGTCGTTACAGAACCACCCACCAACCAAGGACCAAGCAGTGTGGTAAACGGCAGCAGCGAGTTCTGGACTCCTGGACATGGGAGGAGATTCTGGACGGAAAGGGCACAGGCTGGGAAATATCGCCGCCCTAAGGCAGAGCTGGAGGCAGCGAAAGCTGAGCGGCGTTGGTATGAGGAGGCAGCACGGCAGCGTGTCTGGGATGAGAGGCAGCCCCAAAAATGTATTGGGGGGGCACACGGGGAGTGTGGCTAAGTCAGGTAGGAGACCTGAGCCAACTCCCCGT
The DNA here is from genome assembly GCF_016432855.1 of Salvelinus namaycush. Classification (NCBI taxonomy): domain Eukaryota; kingdom Metazoa; phylum Chordata; class Actinopteri; order Salmoniformes; family Salmonidae; genus Salvelinus; species Salvelinus namaycush. The sequence continues at coordinate 29,257,268 of NC_052339.1, forward strand.
GCTTACCATGGAGAGAGTGTGACTGGGCAGGCACCGTGTTATGCGGAGAAACGCACAATGTCCCCAGTGCGCACGCATAGCCCGGTGCGCTACATTGCCGCTCCTCGTATCGGCCGGGCTAGAGTGGGCATCGAGCCAGGTGCGATGAAGCCTGCTCAGCGCATCTGGTCTCCAGTGCGTCTCCTCGGCCCGTGTTATATGGCACCACCCCTACGCACTGTGTCTCCCGTGGGTCTGCACAGCCCAGTGCGTCCTGTGCCTGCTCCCCGCAAGTGCCGGGCTAAAATCAACATCCAGCCAGGACGGGTTGTGCAGGTCCTTAGTTCGAGTCCTCCAGTGTGCCTCCACGCACCGGTCTATCCTGTGCCTTTTCCAAGGACCAGGCCTCCAGTAGATCTCTCCAGCCTGGTGAGTACTGTGCCTGTTCTAAGAACCAAGTCTCCTGTGTGTCCTTCCAGTCTGGACGCTCCAGAGCCTCCCTCCAGTCCGGATCCTCCAGAGCCGCCCGTCTGTCCTGAGCCGCCCTCCTGTCCAGCGCCGTCTGAGCCGCCTTCCTGTCCAGCGCCGCCTGAGCCGCCCTCCTGTCCAGCGCCGCCTGAGCCGCCCTCCTGTCCTGAGCCGCCTGAGCCGCCCTCCTGTCCAGCGCCGTCTGAGCCGCCTTCCTGTCCAGCGCCGCCTGAGCCGCCCTCCTGTCCAGCGCCGCCTGAGCCGCCCTCCTGTCCTGAGCCGCCTGAGCCGCCCGTCTGTCCTGAGCCGCCTGAGCCGCCCGTCTGTCCTGAGCCGCCCATCAGCCAGGAGCCGCCTGAGCCGCCCGTCAGTCAGGAGCCGCCCGAGCCGTCCGTCAGTCAGGAGCCGCCCGAGCCGCCCGTCAGTCAGGAGCCGCCTGAGCCGCCCGTCAGTCAGGAGCCGCCTGAGCCGCCCGTCAGTCAGGAGCCGCCTGAGCCGCCGTGTGCGCACGCATAGCCCGGTGCGCTATATTGCCGCTCCTCGTATCGGCCAGGCTAGAGTGGGCATCGAGCCAGGTGCGATGAAGCCTGCTCAGCGCATCTGGTCTCCAGTGCGTCTCCTCGGTCCGTGTTATATGGCACCAGCCCTACGCACTGTGTCTCCCGTGGGTCTGCACAGCCCAGTGCGTCCTAGGGTACTTTTAATCCGTCTATCTGCATATTTCAAGACATTACATATGAGGGTGTGGTGAAATACCCAATAGGGGGACCATACTTTTCTTGTCAATGATTTATTTTTTATTATACTTAAAAACTGGAAATTAAATGATCCTCCATCACTACAGCAGTGGATGAATCAAATGTACTGTTATTTAAATATTGAAAATGTCTGGGTTATGGAGAACATAGAAAAGTGCAATTTGACACCATATGGCATAGAGTGCTACAACCACTGGAATGTTCCAGGGGATGAAGGATGAGGGGAGTGAGGTTGTGGTTGTGAGACATACACTACCCCAAAAGTATGTGGACGCCTGCTCGTTGAACATCTCATTTCCAAATCATGGGTATTAATATGGAGTTGGTCCCCCCTTTGCTGCTATAACAGCCACCACTCTTCTGGGAAGGCTTTCCACTAGATGTTGGAACATTGCTGCGGGGACTTGCTTCCATTCAGCCACAAGCGCATTAGTGAGGTCGGGCACTGATGTTGGGTGATTAGGCCTGGCATGCAGTCGGCGTTCCAATTCATCCCAAAGGTGTTTGATGGGGTTGAGGTCAGGGCTCTGTGCAAGCTAGTCAAGTTCTTCCACACAGATCTTAACAAAAATGTCTGTATGGACCTTGTTTTTTGCACTGGGCCTGCTGAAACAGGACAGGGCCTTTCCCAAACTATTGCCACAAAGTTGGAAGCGCAGAATCGTGTAGAATGTCATTGTATGCTGTAGCGTTAAGATTTCCCTTCACTTGAACTAAGGGGCCTGGCCCGAACCATGAAAAACAGCCCCAGACCATTATTCCTCCGCCACCAAACTTTACAGTTGGCACTATGCATTCGGGCAGGTAGCGTTCTCCTGGCATCCGCCAAACCCAGATTCGTCCGTCGGTAGGCCAGAAGGTGAACCATGATTCATCACTCCAGAGAACACATTTCTACTACTCCAGAGTCCAATGGCTGTGAGCTTAACACCTCTCCAGACGATGCTTGGCATTGCGCATGATGATCTTAGGCTTGTGTGCTGCTATTAGGCCATGGAAACCCATTTCATGAAGCTCCCGACAAACAGTTCTTGTGCTGACGTTGCTTCCAGGGGCAGTTTGGACCTCGGAAGTGAGTGTTGCAACCGAGGACAGATGATTTTAACGCGCTTCAGCCCTCTGCGGTTCCATTCTGTGAGCTTGTGTGGCCTACCATGTCGCGGCTGAGCCGTTGTTGACGCTTTTCCACTTCACAATAACAGCACTTACAGTTGACCGGGGCAGCTCTAGCAGGGCAGAAATTTGACCAACTGTGGATGCCAAAGGTGGCATCCTGTGGCGGTGCCACGTTGAAATTCACTGAGCTCTTAAGTACGAGCCATTCTACTGCCAATGTTTGTCTATGGAGATTGCGTGGCTGTGTGCTCAATTTTATACACCTGTCAGCAACGGGTGTGGCTGAAATAGCAGAATCCACTAATTTGAAGGGGTGTCCACATACTTTTGTATATGTAGTGTAGGTGTTGTGTATGGCTGTGGTTGGAACATGTGGGTCTGAGCGGGTGTGATGTTATTGATGTTTGTTGAAATTTGTGTGTGTCTGTTGATTTATTATGTCTGTTTTTTATTGTTTAAAAAAAAGAGCGTTGGGGTGAGTAGTTTCCGGAAGTGTTGTCGAATCCAGTGGGTTGCTTTAGCATTAGCTAGCCTAGCATGCTAAAGAAAAGGGCAGTTTGATTAAAAACAAGCAGTGTTTCAATATTCTTGATTCATCATTCATCAGTTTGAGATAATTATGATTACATCTCCCATCGCTGGATTGAGGTACTTTTTCCAATCCATATTTCGTGAGACTCCGCTTTGTCCACTTTCTGGCATAGCACTGTTACGACTAGAGAGAGAGGTAATGAAGTAATGAACAGGTTATTTTGGCTACAGGTAGACATTTCCCTTAGGCACAGGTTAAATCCCAGTAATCCTGACCAAAATCAGGGAAAATGCTGAACAGACTTTAGATCAGCGCTTATGGGGATGTATAATCCTAATCTGACCTATTAGTAGTAAAAGCCTGGCACGTTTGAGTAAGGCCCAGGACTCGGGACTCAGAGCAGGGAAGAGGTTTGATTAAGGCCCAGGACTCGGGACTCAGAGCAGGGAAGAGGTTTGATTAAGGCCCAGGACTCGGGACTCAGAGCAGGGAAGAGGTTTGATTAAGGCCCAGGACTCGGGACTCAGAGCAGGGAAGAGGTTTGATTAAGGCCCAGGACTCGGGACTCAGAGCAGGGAAGAGGTTTGATTAAGGCCCAGGACTCGGGACTCAGAGCAGGGATGAGGTTTGAGTAAGGCCCAGGACTCGGGACTCAGAGCAGGGAAGAGGTTTGATTAAGGCCCAGGACTCTGGGCTCAGAGCAGGGATGAGGTTTGAGTAAAGCCCATGACTCTGGGCTCAGAGCAGGGATGAGGTTTGAGTAAAGCCCAGGACTCTGGGCTCAGAGCAGGGTAGAGGTTTGAGTAAAGCCCAGGACTCTGGGCTCAGAGCAGGGATGAGGTTTGAGTAAAGCCCAGGACTCTGGGCTCAGAGCAGGGTAGAGGTTTGAGTAAGGCCCAGGACTCTGGGCTCAGAGCAGGGTAGAGGTTTGAGTAAGGCCCAGGACTCTGGGCTCAGAGCAGGGTAGAGGTTTGAGTAAGGCCCAGGACTCTGGGCTCAGAGCAGGGTAGAGGTTTGAGTAAAGCCCGGGACTCTGGGCTCAGAGCAGGGATGAGGTTTGATTAAGGCCCAGGACTCGGGACTCAGAGCAGGGAAGAGGTTTGATTAAGGCCCAGGACTCGGGACTCAGAGCAGGGAAGAGGTTTGATTAAGGCCCAGGACTCGGGACTCAGAGCAGGGAAGAGGTTTGATTAAGGCCCAGGACTCGGGACTCAGAGCAGGGATGAGGTTTGAGTAAGGCCCAGGACTCGGGACTCAGAGCAGGGAAGAGGTTTGATTAAGGCCCAGGACTCTGGGCTCAGAGCAGGGATGAGGTTTGAGTAAAGCCCAGGACTCTGGGCTCAGAGCAGGGATGAGGTTTGAGTAAAGCCCAGGACTCTGGGCTCAGAGCAGGGTAGAGGTTTGAGTAAAGCCCAGGACTCTGGGCTCAGAGCAGGGATGAGGTTTGAGTAAAGCCCAGGACTCTGGGCTCAGAGCAGGGTAGAGGTTTGAGTAAGGCCCAGGACTCTGGGCTCAGAGCAGGGTAGAGGTTTGAGTAAGGCCCAGGACTCTGGGCTCAGAGCAGGGTAGAGGTTTGAGTAAGGCCCAGGACTCTGGGCTCAGAGCAGGGTAGAGGTTTGAGTAAAGCCCAGGACTCTGGGCTCAGAGCAGGGATGAGGTTTGAGTAAGGCCCAGGACTCTGGGCTCAGAGCAGGGTAGAGGTTTGAGTAAGGCCCAGGACTCTGGGCTCAGAGCAGGGATGAGGTTTGAGTAAAGCCCAGGACTCTGGGCTCAGAGCAGGGAAGAGGTTTGAGTAAGGCCCAGGACTCTGGGCTCAGAGCAGGGATGAGGTTTGAGTAAAGCCCAGGACTCTGGGCTCAGAGCAGGGATGAGGTTTGAGTAAGGCCCAGGACTCTGGGCTCAGAGCAGGGATGAGGTTTGAGTAAAGCCCAGGACTCTGGGCTCAGAGCAGGGATGAGGTTTGAGTAAGGCCCAGGACTCTGAGCTCAGAGCAGGGAAGAGGTTTGAGTAAGGCCCAGGACTCTGGGCTCAGAGCAGGGATGAGGTTTGAGTAAGGCCCAGGACTCTGGGCTCAGAGCAGGGTAGAGGTTTGAGTAAGGCCCAGGACTCGGGACTCAGAGCAGGGAAGAGGTTTGATTAAGGCCCAGGACTCTGGGCTCAGAGCAGGGATGAGGTTTGAGTAAAGCCCAGGACTCTGGGCTCAGAGCAGGGATGAGGTTTGAGTAAAGCCCAGGACTCTGGGCTCAGAGCAGGGTAGAGGTTTGAGTAAAGCCCAGGACTCTGGGCTCAGAGCAGGGATGAGGTTTGAGTAAAGCCCAGGACTCTGGGCTCAGAGCAGGGTAGAGGTTTGAGTAAGGCCCAGGACTCTGGGCTCAGAGCAGGGTAGAGGTTTGAGTAAGGCCCAGGACTCTGGGCTCAGAGCAGGGTAGAGGTTTGAGTAAGGCCCAGGACTCTGGGCTCAGAGCAGGGTAGAGGTTTGAGTAAAGCCCAGGACTCTGGGCTCAGAGCAGGGATGAGGTTTGAGTAAGGCCCAGGACTCTGGGCTCAGAGCAGGGTAGAGGTTTGAGTAAGGCCCAGGACTCTGGGCTCAGAGCAGGGATGAGGTTTGAGTAAAGCCCAGGACTCTGGGCTCAGAGCAGGGAAGAGGTTTGAGTAAGGCCCAGGACTCTGGGCTCAGAGCAGGGATGAGGTTTGAGTAAAGCCCAGGACTCTGGGCTCAGAGCAGGGATGAGGTTTGAGTAAGGCCCAGGACTCTGGGCTCAGAGCAGGGATGAGGTTTGAGTAAAGCCCAGGACTCTGGGCTCAGAGCAGGGATGAGGTTTGAGTAAGGCCCAGGACTCTGAGCTCAGAGCAGGGAAGAGGTTTGAGTAAGGCCCAGGACTCTGGGCTCAGAGCAGGGATGAGGTTTGAGTAAGGCCCAGGACTCTGGGCTCAGAGCAGGGTAGAGGTTTGAGTAAGGCCCAGGACTCTGGGCTCAGAGCAGGGTAGAGGTTTGAGTAAGGCCCAGGACTCTGGGCTCAGAGCAGGGAAGAGGTTTGAGTAAGGCCCAGGACTCTGGGCTCAGAGCAGGGTAGAGGTTTGAGTAAGGCCCAGGACTCTGGGCTCAGAGCAGGGTAGAGGTTTGAGTAAGGCCCAGGACTCTGGGCTCAGAGCAGGGATGAGGTTTGAGTAAGGCCCAGGACTCTGAGCTCAGAGCAGGGTAGAGGTTTGAGTAAGGCCCAGGACTCTGGGCTCAGAGCAGGGTAGAGGTTTGAGTAAGGCCATGAGATACAGCAGAGCATGTTCCCTTTAACAGTCTGTGTCCTCTCTCATCAATCTATCATGCACACGCACACGCACACACACACACACACACATACTCCTTCGCTCTCCCGTCCCCATCTTAGGGTAATTATTGCCAGAGGCAGGTTGGCATGGAGATGGATTGCCTCTGACGTCTGGTGAAAGTGAAAGAGAGGAGAGAGAATGCACCGCCGAGAATGAGAGAGGAGAGAGGAGAGATTAAGAGGTAACACAGGGAGCGAGATGAGCGGTGGGAAATGGAAAAAGATAGACGGGGAAAGACAGAGGCCAGCTTGCTTTCTGCCCAATGTTTTAGTAACCATTAGTAAACACACACACACACACTCACCTTATCAGCAACTCCAGCTATTCTCTTATTCTCAAAGTGGCTTTTTGGGGGGGGGGGTTATTCTCTCTCTCTCACACACACACCGTCGTCCCCTTCTCTGCTGTTATTAACCTGTGGGGGCCTCTACTCCACTGGGATGGAGAACACTGATCTCACTGTGGGGCTCTGAGATGAAGGTAGCAAATAGACTTAACCCCTTAATTACTGCTGGACCTGCCCGTTGTGTGTGTGTGTGTTTTTCACCCCTTAATTACTGCTGGACCTGCCCGTTGTGTGTGTGTTTCACCCCTTAATTAATGCTGGACCTGCCCGTTGTGTGTGTGTTTCACCCCTTAATTACTGCTGGACCTGCCCGTTGTGTGTGTGTGTGTTTCACCCCTTAATTACTGCTGGACCTGCCCGTTGTGTGTGTGTGTTTCACCCCTTAATTACTGCTGGACCTGCCCGTTGTGTGTGTGTTTCACCCCTTAATTACTGCTGGACCTGCCCGTTGTGTGTGTGTGTTTCACCCCTTAATTACTGCTGGACCTGCCCGTTGTGTGTGTGTGTGTGTGTGTGTGTGTGTGTGTGTGTGTGTGTGTGTGTGTGTGTGTGTGTGTGTGTGTGTGTGTGTGTGTGTGTGTGTGTGTGTGTGTGTGTGTGTGTTTCACCCCTTAATTACTGCTGGACCTGCCCGTTGTGTGTGTGTGTGTGTGTTTTTCACCCCGTAATTACTGCTGGACCTGCCCGTTGTGTGTGTGTGTGTTTCACCCCTTAATTACTGCTGGACCTGCCCGTTGTGTGTGTGTGTGTTTCACCCCTTAATTACTGCTGGACCTGCCCGTTGTGTGTGTGTGTGTGTTTTTCACCCCTTAATTACTACTGGACCTGCCCGTTGTGTGTGTGTTTCACCCCTTAATTACTGCTGGACCTGCCCGTTGTGTGTGTGTGTTTCACCCCTTAATTACTGCTGGACCTGCCCGTTGTGTGTGTGTTTCACCCCTTAATTACTGCTGGACCTGCCCGTTGTGTGTGTGTTTCACCCCTTAATTATTGCTGGACCTGACCGTTGTGTGTGTGTGTGTTTCACCCCTTAATTACTGCTGGACCTGCCCGCTGTGTGTGTGTGTGTGTGTGTGTGTGTGTGTGTGTGTGTGTGTGTGTGTGTGTGTGTGTGTGTGTGTGTGTGTGTGTGTGTGTGTGTGTGTGTGTGTGTGTGTGTGTGTGTGTGTGTGTTTCACCCCTTAATTACTGCTGGACCTGCCCGTTGTGTGTGTGTGTGTGTGTGTTTTACCCCTTAATTACTGCTTGACCTGCCCGTTGTGTGTGTGTTTCACCCCTTAATTACTGCTGGACCTGTATGTTGTGTGTGTGTTTCACCCCTTAATTACTGCTGGACCTGGCCGTTGTGTGTGTGTTTCACCCCTTAATTACTGCTGGACCTGCTCGTTGTGTGTGTGTGTTTCACCCCTTAATTACTGCTGGACCTGCCTGTTGTGTGTGTGTGTTTCACCCCTTAATTACTACTGGACCTGCCCGTTGTGTGTGTGTGTGTTTCACCCCTTAATTACTGCTGGACCTGCCCGTTGTGTGTGTGTGTGTGTTTCACCCCTTAATTACTGCTGGACCTGCCCGTTGTGTGTGTGTGTGTTTCACCCCTTAATTACTGCTGGACCTGCCCGTTGTGTGTGTGTGTGTTTCACCCCTTAATTACTGCTGGACCTGCCCGTTGTGTGTGTGTGTGTGTGTGTTTCACCCCTTAATTACTGCTGGACCTGCCCGTTGTGTGTGTCTTTCACCCCTTAATTACTGCTTGACCTGCCCGTTGTGTGTGTGTGTGTGTTTCACCCCTTAATTACTGCTGGACCTGCCCGTTGTGTGTGTGTGTGTGTTTCACCCCTTAATTACTGCTGGACCTGCCCGTTGTGTGTGTGTGTGTTTCACCCCTTAATTACTGCTGGACCTGCCCGTTGTGTGTGTGTGTGTGTGTTTTTCACCCCGTAATTACTGCTGGACCTGCCCGTTGTGTGTGTGTGTGTTTCACCCCTTAATTCCTGCTGGACCTGCCCGTTGTGTGTGTGTGTGTTTCACCCCTTAATTACTGCTGGACCTGCCCGTTGTGTGTGTGTGTGTGTTTTTCACCCCTTAATTACTACTGGACCTGCCCGTTGTGTGTGTGTTTCACCCCTTAATTACTGCTGGACCTGCCCGTTGTGTGTGTGTGTTTCACCCCTTAATTACTGCTGGACCTGCCCGTTGTGTGTGTGTTTCACCCCTTAATTACTGCTGGACCTGCCCGTTGTGTGTGTGTTTCACCCCTTAATTATTGCTGGACCTGACCGTTGTGTGTGTGTGTGTTTCACCCCTTAATTACTGCTGGACCTGCCCGCTGTGTGTGTGTGTGTGTGTGTGTGTGTGTGTGTGTGTGTGTGTGTGTGTGTGTGTGTGTGTGTGTGTGTGTGTGTGTGTGTGTGTGTGTGTGTTTCACCCCTTAATTACTGCTGGACCTGCCCGTTGTGTGTGTGTGTGTGTGTTTTACCCCTTAATTACTGCTTGACCTGCCCGTTGTGTGTGTGTTTCACCCCTTAATTACTGCTGGACCTGTATGTTGTGTGTGTGTTTCACCCCTTAATTACTGCTGGACCTGCCCGTTGTGTGTGTGTTTCACCCCTTAATTACTGCTGGACCTGCTCGTTGTGTGTGTGTGTTTCACCCCTTAATTACTGCTGGACCTGCCTGTTGTGTGTGTGTGTTTCACCCCTTAATTACTACTGGACCTGCCCGTTGTGTGTGTGTGTGTTTCACCCCTTAATTACTGCTGGACCTGCCCGTTGTGTGTGTGTGTGTTTCACCCCTTAATTACTGCTGGACCTGCCCGTTGTGTGTGTGTGTGTTTCACCCCTTAATTACTGCTGGACCTGCCCGTTGTGTGTGTGTGTGTTTCACCCCTTAATTACTGCTGGACCTGCCCGTTGTGTGTGTGTGTGTGTGTGTTTCACCCCTTAATTACTGCTGGACCTGCCCGTTGTGTGTGTCTTTCACCCCTTAATTACTGCTTGACCTGCCCGTTGTGTGTGTGTGTGTGTTTCACCCCTTAATTACTGCTGGACCTGCCCGTTGTGTGTGTGTGTGTGTTTCACCCCTTAATTACTGCTGGACCTGCCCGTTGTGTGTGTGTGTGTTTCACCCCTTAATTACTGCTGGACCTGCCCGTTGTGTGTGTGTGTTTTTCACCCCTTAATTACTGCTGGACCTGCCCGTTGTGTGTGTCTTTCACCGCTTAATTACTGCTGGACCTGCCCGTTGTGTGTGTGTGTGTGTTTTTCACCCCTTAATTACTACTGGACCTGCCCGTTGTGTGTGTGTTTCACCCCTTAATAACGGCTGGACCTGCCCGTTGTGTGTGTGTGTGTTTCACCCCTTAATTACTGCTGGACCTGCCCGTTGTGTGTGTGTTTCACCCTACTACTGGACCTGCCCGTTGTGTGTGTGTGTTTCACCCCTTAATTACTGCTGGACCTGCCCGTTGTGTGTGTGTGTTTCACCCCTTAATTACTACTGGACCTGCCCGTTGTGTGTGTGTGTTTCACCCCTGAATTACTGCTGGACCTGCCCGTTGTGTGTGTGTGTGTGTGTTTTTCATCCCGTAATTACTGCTGGACCTGCCCGTTGTGTGTGTGTGTTTCACCCCTTAATTACTGCTGGACCTGCCCGTTGTGTGTGTGTTTCACCCCTTAATAACGGCTGGACCTGCCCGTTGTGTGTGTGTGTGTTTCACCCCTTAATTACTGCTGGACCTGCCCGTTGTGTGTGTGTTTCACCCCTTAATTACTGCTGGACCTGCCCGTTGTGTGTGTGTGTTTCACCCCTTAATTACTGCTGGACCTGCCCGTTGTGTGTGTGTGTGTGTGTTTTTCACCCCGTAATTACTGCTGGACCTGCCCGTTGTGTGTGTGTTTCACCCCTTAATTACTGCTGGACCTGCCCGTTGTGTGTGTGTTTCACCCCTTAATTACTACTGGACCTGCCCGTTGTGTGTGTGTGTTTCACCCCTTAATTACTGCTGGACCTGCCCGTTGTGTGTGTGTGTGTGTGTTTTTCACCCCGTAATTACTGCTGGACCTGCCCGTTGTGTGTGTGTTTCACCCCTTAATTACTGCTGGACCTGCCCGTTGTGTGTGTGTTTCACCCCTTAATTACTGCTGGACCTGCCCGTTGTGTGTGTGTGTGTTTCACCCCTTAATTACTGCTGGACCTGCCCGTTGTGTGTGTGTGTGTTTCACCCCTTAATTACTGCTGGACATGCCCGTTGTGTGTGTGTTTCACCCCTTAATTACTACTGGACCTGCCCGTTGTGTGTGTGTTTCACCCCTTAATTACTGCTGGACCTGCCCGTTGTGTGTGTGTGTGTTTCACCCCTTAATTACTGCTGGACCTGCCCGTTGTGTGTGTGTGTGTTTCACCCCTTAATTACTGCTGGACCTGCCCGTTGTGTGTGTGTTTCACCCCTTAATTACTGCTGGACCTGCCCGTTGTGTGTGTGTGTGTTTCACCCCTTAATTACTGCTGGACCTGCCCGTTGTGTGTGTGTGTTTCACCCCTTAATTACTGCTGGACCTGCCCGTTGTGTGTGTGTGTGTTTCACCCCTTAATTACTGCTGGACCTGCCCGTTGTGTGTGTGTTTCACCCCTTAATTACTGCTGGACCTGCCCGTTGTGTGTGTGTGTGTTTCACCCCTTAATTACTGCTGGACCTGCCCGTTGTGTGTATGCGTCTTTCTCTCTCTCTCGCTTTCTCATTCTCATTCTCCAAAAGCCATTCTACCCCTTCCCCAGTTGCTGCATTTTAGTTGTCGGTTTTATTATCCTCTAATAAAATCCATTTATGAACCTAAAATCCCCATTCCATTTTGGAATTCAGAGCTGATGTTCTTTCAATAGCCTGTGGGGATTTCCAAAGGAAGCACAGAGATAGAAGGAAAAGATAGGAAGAAAGAAGTGGTGAAAGGAATTGATACTGTAATCATCTATTGTTAACGCAACATGTTAGATAGAGTCTTTTCATCCTGTGAATCTGAGGAAAATTACTGTAATCATTCCTTCCAGTCCTTTCTCCGTTTCTCCACTTTGCAACGTAACTCTGAAAGCAATAATATATTACAACTAATAATGGATAACGACTGTAAGCGACTATCAGAGGGTCTGTGAGTGCTTTGGGTTGTGTGGGGGTAAGTCCCGCCATTTGGTTTTTATCTCAAATGCATTTAACTCCATGTGGACACACACATACACACACACACACACACACACAAACACAAACACACATGTGCTTGCACAGACACACACACACACACACACACACACACACACACACACACACACACGCACGCACACACACAAACAGAAATGCGTGTGAGTGGGATGTAGAGCTGTGGAAAGTAGATTCTTGACTGACTGTCTAGCCTGTTACACTGATTTCATCAAGGGATAGAATGGATTTCATTGGCCACTCAAAACTTCTGTGTTTTGTTACGTCAACTATCTTAGTATTGTTGAACCATGAACGTATGTATACTGACCTCATACACACTTCTATTATACGAGTACAGCCAGCAGGAAAAGTCGCCTCTTTTCTCCTCCTTGTTGCTCCTTTTTTTGCAGAGGTTCGTTCTCTCTGATTGTCTCAAAGTTGAAATGTCTCTCGACATCGAGGGGGGAT
>NC_052339.1:29274449-29289449 GCF_016432855.1 Salvelinus namaycush
TCTCATTTTGTGGGCAGTGTGCACATAGCCTGTCTTCTCTTGAGAGCCAGGTTTGCCTTCGGCAGCCTTTCTTAATAGCAAGGCTATGCTCACTGAGTCTGTACATAGTCAAAGATTTCCTTAAGTTTGGGTCAGTCACAGTGGTCAGGTATTCTGCTACTGTGTACTCTCTGTTTAGGGCCAAGTAGCATTCTAGATTCATTAGCATTCATTAGATTTTATGTACATTTCTTCCAATGTGTCAAGTAAATATATTTTAGTTTTTTAATGATTTGGTTGGGTTTATCCTACATCCTCCATCCTCTCTCTCTCTGTCCTCTCTGCCTTTCACCCTCTCTGATCTCTACTCTGCTCTCACCTCATCTCTCTCTCCTCTATGATATCTACTCTGCTCTCCTCTCACCTCATCTCCCTCTCCTCTCATCTCCCTCTCCTCTCTTGAATCTCTCACCCCTATTCTGCTCTCCCTTCTATTTTCTGTGTGTGTTGGAGAGGAATCTAGGGACCATTCCTTTTAATAACTGACTGTTTTGAATCCATCTGCCACAGTAGAACTCGTATTTCTCTCCCGCCCGCCTCCCTGTCTACAAGTTGTGTTCCTCTTGTGTTTCTGCATCATTTCACTTTGACTTATAAGAGCTCCGTGAAAGAGACTGCATATAAAAATGTATTCTAGCTAGGGACCTCAACACAGGTAGGGAGGGAGAGGGGTGTAGTGATGGTTAGAGTGAAGAGAGAAAGGCATTCTGTTTCAATCACACATCTTCCAGTCTAAAGCAAGGGTTATGCCCACCTAGATGGATTGTAAGATATACAGAGCCTCGAGAAATTATTCACACCCCTTTTCCTAATTCTGGTGTTACAGCCTGAATTTAAAATTGATTAAAGCGAGATTTTTTTGTTGTCACTGGCTTACACACAATACCCCATGTTTTTATAAATTTTTACAAATTAATAAAAAAGGAAAAACTGAAATGCCTCGAGTCAGTAAGTATTCAACCCCTTTGTTATGGCAAGCCTAAATATGTTTAGGATAAAAAATGTGCTTAACAAGTCACATAATAAGTTGAATGGACTCATTCTTTGTGCAATGATAGTGTTTAATTAACATGATTTTTTAATGACTACCTCATCTCTGTACCCCACACATACAATTATCTTTTAGGTCCCTCAGTCGAGCAGTGAATTTCAAACACAGATTCAACTACAAAGACCAAGGAGGTTTTCGAATGCCTTGCAAAGAAGGGCACCTATTGGTAGATGGGGAAAACAGACATTGAATATCCCTTTGAGCATGGTGAAGTTATTAATTACACTTTGGATGGTGTATCAATACACCCAGTCACTACAAAGATACAAGTGTCCTTCCTAACTCAGATGCCGGAGAGGAAAGAAATCACTCTGGGATTTCACCGTGAAGCCAATGGTGACTTTTAAACAGTTAAAGAGTTTAATGGCTGTGATAGGAGAAAACGAAGGATGGATAAACAACATTGTAGTTACTCCACAATACTAAGCTAATTGACAGAGTGAAAAGAAGGATGCCTGTACAGGATAAAATATTCCAAACATGGATCCTATTTGCAACAAGGCACTAAAGTAATACTGCAATAAAATTGGCAAAGCGATCAACTTTTTGCCCTGAATATGAAGTGTTACGTCTGGGGTAAATCTAATACAAAACATTACTGAGTACCACTCTCCATATTTTCAAGCATTTTTCAGGATAAAAAATTAACTAAATGGAACTAAGCGCAAAATCCTAGAGGAAAACCTGGTTCAGTCTGCTTTCCAACAGACACTGGGAGATTAATTCACCTTTCAGCAGGACAATAACCTGAAACACAATGCCAAATCTACACTGGAGTTGCTTACCAAAGAAGACAGTGAATGTTCCTTAGTAGCTGAGTTACAGTTTTCACTTAAATCTGCTTGAAAACCTATGGCAAGACTTGAAAATGGTGGTCTAGCAATGATCAACAACCAATTTGACCGAGCTTGAAGAATTTTGAAAATTATAATGGACAAATATTGTACAATCCAGATGTGCAAAGGTCTTAGAGACTTACCCAGAAAGACTCACATTTGTAATCGCTACCAAAGGTGAGTCTAACATGTATTGACTTAGGAGTCTTTCTAGGTAACTCTACCTACATGTACATATTACCTCAATTACCTCGACTAACCGGTGCTCCCGAACATTGACTCTGTACCGGTACCCCCTGTATGTAGCCTCGCTATTGTTATTTTACTGCTGCTGTTTAATTATTTGTTACTTTTATTTTCTATTTTTTACTTAACTTCTTAAAGCATTGTTGGTTAAAGGCTTGTAAGGAAGCATTTCACTGTGAGGTCTACACCTGTTGTATTCAGCGCATCTGACAAATACAATTTGATTTGATTTGAGTGTGAATACTTACAGTATTTAAATGAGATATTTCAGTATTTCATTTTCAATACATTTGCAAAAGATTCTCAAATTATGTTTTCACTTTGTCATTAGGAGGTATTGTGTGTAAATGTGGTAGAAAAAAAATATTTAACCCATTTTGAATTCAAGCGGTAACACAACATAATGTTGATCTGTGTTGACCTGTTTACATCATGTAACCTGTGTTGATCTGTTTACATCATGTTGACCTGTGTTTACATCATGTTGACCTATGTTTACATCATTTTGATCTGTGTTTACATCAAGTTGACCTGTGTTTACATCATGTTTACCTGTGTTTACCTGTTTAAATCATGTTGACCTGTGTTTACCTGTGTTTACATCATGTTTACCTGTGTTTACATCATGTTGACCTGTGTTTACCTGTGTTTACATCATGTTGACCTGTGTTTACCTGTGTTTACATCATGT
This sequence comes from Salvelinus namaycush, assembly GCF_016432855.1. Lineage (NCBI taxonomy): Eukaryota > Metazoa > Chordata > Actinopteri > Salmoniformes > Salmonidae > Salvelinus > Salvelinus namaycush. Next base: position 29,277,313 of record NC_052339.1, read on the forward strand.
TTACCTGTGTTTACCTGTTTACATCAATTTGACCTGTGTTTACCTGTTTAAATCATGTTGACCTGTGTTGACCTGTGTTTACATCATGTTGACCTGTGTTTACCTGTGTTTACATCATGTTTACCTGTGTTTACCTGTTTACATCAATTTGACCTGTGTTTACCTGTTTAAATCATGTTGACCTGTGTTTACCACATGTTGACCTGTGTGTACCTGTGTTTACATCATGTTGACTTGTGTTTACCTGTGTTTACATCATGTTTAACTGTGTTTACATCATGTTTACCTGTGTTGACCTGTTTACATCATGCTGACCTGTGTTGACCTGTTCACATCATGTTTAACTGTGTTTACATAATGTTGACCTGTGTTTACCCGTTTACATCATGTTTACATAATGTTGACCTGTGTTTACCCGTTTAGATCATGTTTACATCATGTTGACCTGTGTTTAACTGTTTACATCATGTTTACATAATGTTGACCTGTGTTTACCCGTTTAGATCATGTTTACATCATGTTGACCTGTGTTTACCCGTTTACATCATGTTTACATAATGTTGACCTGTGTTTACCCGTTTACATCATGTTTACATCATGTTGACCTGTGTTTACCCATTTACATCATGTTTACATCATGCTGACCTGTGTTTAACTGTTTGCATAATGTTTACCTGTGTTTACTTGTGTTTAGTTATGTTTACCTGTTTACTTCATGTTGACCTATGTTTATCATGCTGACTTATGCTTACCTATTTACATCATGTTGACTTTACCTGTGTTTACATCATGTTTGCCTGTGTTTACATCATATTGACCTGTGTTTACATCATATTGACCTGTGTTTAACATCATGTTGACCTGTGTTTACATCATATTGACCTGTGTTTAACGTCATGTTGACCTGTGTTTACATCATGTTTACAGTTGAAGTCAGAAGTTTACATACACTTAGAGTCATTAAAACTCGTTTTTCAACCACTCCAAAAATGTCTTGTTAACAAACTATAGTTTTGGCAAGTCGGTTAGGACATCTACTTTGTGCATGACACAAGTAATTGTTCCAACAATTGTTAGTCTGGTTCATCCTTGGGAGCAATTTCCAAACACCTGAAAGTACCACGTTCATCTGTACAAACAATAGTACGCAAGTATAAACACAATGGGACCACGCAACCGTTATACCGCCCAGGAAGGAGATGTCTCCTAGAGATACTTTGATGCGTACTTTGATGCGTACTTTGGTGCGAAAAGTGCAAATCAATCCCAGAACAACAGCAAAGGACCTTGTGAAGATGCTGGAGGAAAAAGGTACAAAAGTATCTATATCCACAGTAAAACGAGTCCTATCTCGACATTACCTGAAAGGCTGCTCAGCAGGGAAGAAGCCACTGCTCCAAAACCGCAATAAAAAAAGCCAGACTACGGTTTGCAACTGCAGATGGGGACAAAAATCTCACTTTATGGAGAAATTTCCTCTGGTCTGATGAAACAAAAATATAACTGTTTGGCCATAATGAGCATCGCAATGTTTGGAGGAAAAAGGGGGAGGCTTGCAAGCCAAAGAACACCATCCCAACCGTGAAGCACGGGAGTGGCAGCATCATGTTGTGGGGGAGCTTTGCTGCAGGAGGGACTGGTGCATTTCACAAAATAGATGGCATCATGAGGCAGGAAAATTATGTGGATATATTGAAGAAACATCTCAAGACATCAGTCACGAAGTTAAAGCTTGGTCACAAATGGGTCTTCCAGATGGACAATGACCCCAAGCATACTTCCAAACTTGTGGCAAAATACTTAAGGACAACAAAGTCAAGGTATTGGAGTGGCCATCACAAAGCCCTGATCTCAATCTCATAGAAAATTTGTGGGCAGAACTGAAAAAGTGTGTGCGAGCAAGGAGGCCTACAAACCTGACTCCGTTACACCATCTCTGTCAGGAGCTATGGGCCAAAATTCACACAACTCATTGTGGGAGGCTTGTGGAAGGCAACCCAAAACATTTGACCCAAGTTAAACCATTTAAAGGCAATGCTACCAAATACTAATTGAGTGTATGTAAACTTCTGACCCACTGGGAATGTGATGAAAGAAATGAAAGCTGAAATAAATAATTCTCTCTACTATTTTTCTGACATTTCACATTCTTAAAATAAAGTGGTGACCTAAGACAGTGAATTTTTACTAGGATTAAATGTCAGGAATTATGAAAAACTGTGAAATTGTTTACCTGTTTACATCAGGTTGACCTGTGTTTACCTGTTTACATCATGTTGACCTGTGTTGACCTGTTTACATCATGTTGACCTGCATTGACCTGTTTACATCATGTTGACCTGTTTACATCATGTTGACCTGTTTACATCATGTTGACCTGCGTTGACCTGTTTACATCATGTTGACCTGTGTTGACCTGTTTACATCATGTTGACCTGTGTTTACCTGTTTACATCATGTTGACCTGTTTACATCATGTTGACCTGTGTTGACCTGTTTACATCATGCTGACCTGCGTTGACCTGTTTACATCATGTTGACCTGTTTACATCATGTTGACCTGTTTACATCATGTTGACCTGTGTTGACCTGTTTACATCATGTTGACCTGCGTTGACCTGTTTACATCATGTTGACCTGCGTTGACCTGTTTACATCATGTTGACCTGCGTTGACCTGTTTACATCATGTTGACCTGCGTTGACCTGTTTACATCATGTTGACCTGTTTACATCATGTTGACCTGTGTTGACCTGTTTACATCATGTTGACCTGCGTTGACCTGTTTACATCATGTTGACCTGCGTTGACCTGTTTACATCATGTTGACCTGCGTTGACCTGTTTACATCATGTTGACCTGCGTTGACCTGTTTACATCATGTTGACCTGTTTACATCATGTTGACCTGTGTTGACCTGTTTACATCATGTTGACCTGTTTACCTCATGTTGACCTGTGTTGACCTGTTTAGATCATGTTGACCTGTGTTGACCTGTTTACATCATGTTGACCTGCGTTGACCTGTTTACATCATGTTGACCTGTGTTGACCTGTTTACATCATGTTGACCTGTTTACATCATGTTGACCTGTTTACATCATGTTGACCTGTTTACATCATGTTGACCTGCGTTGACCTGTTTACATCATGTTGACCTGTGTTTACCTGTTTACATCATGTTGACCTGTGTTGACCTGTTTACATCATGTTGACCTGCATTGACCTGTTTACATCATGTTGACCTGTGTTGACCTGTTTACATCATGTTGACCTGTGTTTACCTGTTTACATCATGTTGACCTGTTTACATCATGTTGACCTGTGTTGACCTGTTTACATCATGTTGACCTGTTTACATCATGTTGACCTGTTTACATCATGTTGACCTGTGTTGACCTGTTTACATCATGTTGACCTGTGTTTACCTGTTTACATCATGTTGACCTGTGTTGACCTGTTTACATCATGTTGACCTGTGTTGACCTGTTTACATCATGTTGACCTGCGTTGACCTGTTTACATCATGTTGACCTGTGTTGACCTGTTTACATCATGTTGACCTGTTTACATCATGTTGACCTGTTTACATCATGTTGACCTGTTTACATCATGTTGACCTGTTTACATCATGTTGACCTGCGTTGACCTGTTTACATCATGTTGACCTGTGTTTACCTGTTTACATCATGTTGACCTGTGTTGACCTGTTTACATCATGTTGACCTGCATTGACCTGTTTACATCATGTTGACCTGTTTACATCATGTTGACCTGTTTACATCATGTTGACCTGCGTTGACCTGTTTACATCATGTTGACCTGTGTTTACCTGTTTACATCATGTTGACCTGTGTTGACCTGTTTACATCATGTTGACCTGTGTTGACCTGTTTACATCATGTTGACCTGTGTTTACCTGTTTACATCATGTTGACCTGTTTACATCATGTTGACCTGTGTTGACCTGTTTACATCATGCTGACCTGCGTTGACCTGTTTACATCATGTTGACCTGTTTACATCATGTTGACCTGTTTACATCATGTTGACCTGTGTTGACCTGTTTACATCATGTTGACCTGTGTTGACCTGTTTACATCATGTTGACCTGCGTTGACCTGTTTACATCATGTTGACCTGTTTACATCATGTTGACCTGTTTACATCATGTTGACCTGTGTTTACCTGTTTACATCATATTGGCCTGCGTTGACCTGTTTACATCATGTTGACCTGTGTTTACCTGTTTACATCATGTTGACCTGCATTGACCTGTTTACATCATGTTGACCTGCGTTGACCTGTTTACATCATGTTGACCTGTGTTTACCTGTTTACATCATGTTGACCTGTTTACATCATGTTGACCTGTGTTTACCTGTTTACATCATGTTGACCTGTTTACATCATGTTGACCTGCATTGACCTGTTTACATCATGTTGACCTGCGTTGACCTGTTTACATCATGTTGACCTGTGTTGACCTGTTTACATCATGCTGACCTGTGTTGACCTGTTTACATCATGTTGACCTGTGTTTACCTGTTTACATCATGTTGACCTGTGTTGACCTGTTTACATCATGTTGACCTGTTTACATCATGATTACCTGTTTACATCATGTTGACCTGTGTTGACCTGTTTACATCATGTTGACCTGTTTACATCATGTTGACCTGTGTTGACCTGTTTACATCATGTTGACCTGTGTTGACCTGTTTACATCATGTTGACCTGTGTTTACCTGTTTACATCATGTTGACCTGTGTTGACCTGTTTACATCATGTTGACCTGCGTTGACCTGTTTACATCATGTTGACCTGCGTTTACCTATTTACATCATGTTGACCTGTTTACATCATGTTGACCTGCGTTGACCTGTTTACATCATGTTGACCTGTGTTTACCTGTTTACATCATGTTGACCTGTGTTGACCTGTTTACATCATGTTGACCTGCGTTTACCTGTTTACATCATGTTGACCTGCGTTGACCTGTTTACATCATGTTGACCTGTGTTGACCTGTTTACATCATGTTGACCTGTTTACATCATGTTTACCTGTTTACATCATGTTTACCTGTTTACATCATGTTGACCTGTTTACATCATGTTTACCTGTTTACATCATGTTGACCTGTGTTTACCTGTTTACATCATATTGGCCTGCGTTGACCTGTTTACATCATGTTGACCTGTGTTTACCTGTTTACATCATGTTGACCTGCATTGACCTGTTTACATCATGTTGACCTGCGTTGACCTGTTTACATCATGTTGACCTGTGTTTACCTGTTTACATCATGTTGACCTGTTTACATCATGTTGACCTGTGTTTACCTGTTTACATCATGTTGACCTGTTTACATCATGTTGACCTGCATTGACCTGTTTACATCATGTTGACCTGTGTTTACCTGTTTACATCATGTTGACCTGCGTTGACCTGTTTACATCATGTTGACCTGTGTTGACCTGTTTACATCATGTTGACCTGTGTTTACCTGTTTACATCATGTTGACCTGTGTTTACATGATTACATCATGTTGACCTGTTTACATCATGTTGACCTGTTTACATCATGTTGACCTGTGTTGACCTGTTTACATCATGCTGACCTGTGTTGACCTGTTTACATCATGTTGACCTGTGTTTACCTGTTTACATCATGTTGACCTGTGTTGACCTGTTTACATCATGTTGACCTGTTTACATCATGTTTACCTGTTTACATCATGTTGACCTGTGTTGACCTGTTTACATCATGTTGACCTGTTTACATCATGTTGACCTGTGTTGACCTGTTTACATCATGTTGACCTGTGTTGACCTGTTTACATCATGTTGACCTGTGTTTACCTGTTTACATCATGTTGACCTGTGTTGACCTGTTTACATCATGTTGACCTGCGTTGACCTGTTTACATCATGTTGACCTGCGTTTACCTATTTACATCATGTTGACCTGTTTACATCATGTTGACCTGCGTTGACCTGTTTACATCATGTTGACCTGTGTTTACCTGTTTACATCATGTTGACCTGTGTTGACCTGTTTACATCATGTTGACCTGCGTTTACATCATGTTGACCTGCGTTGACCTGTTTACATCATGTTGACCTGTGTTGACCTGTTTACATCATGTTGACCTGTTTACATCATGTTTACCTGTTTACATCATGTTTACCTGTTTACATCATGTTGACCTGTTTACATCATGTTTACCTGTTTACATCATGTTTACCTGTTTACATCATGTTGACCTGTTTACATCATGTTTACCTGTTTACATCATGTTGACCTGTTTACATCATGTTGACCTGTTTACATCATGTTGACCTGTTTACATCATGTTGACCTGTTTACATCATGTTGACCTGTTTACATCATGTTGACCTGCGTTTACCTGTTTACATCATGTTGACCTGTTTACATCATGTTGACCTGTTTACATCATGTTGACCTGTTTACATCATGTTTACCTGTTTACATCATGTTGACCTGCGTTTACCTGTTTACATCATGTTGACCTGTTTACATCATGTTTACCTGTTTACATCATGTTGACCTGCGTTTACCTGTTTACATCATGTTGACCTGTTTACATCATGTTGACCTGTTTACATCATGTTGACTTGTTTACATCATGTTTACATCATGTTGACCTGCGTTTACCTGTTTACATCATGTTTACCTGTTTACATCATGTTTACCTGTTTACATCATGTTGACCTGTGTTGACCTGTTTACATCATGTTGACCTGTTTACATCATGTTGACCTGTGTTTACCTGTTTACATCATGTTGACCTGCGTTGACCTGTTTACATCATGTTGACCTGTGTTGACCTGTTTACATCATGTTGACCTGCGTTGACCTGTTTACATCATGTTGACCTGTGTTTACCTGTTTACATCATGTTGACCTGCGTTGACCTGTTTACATCATGTTGACTTGTGTTTACCTGTTTACATCATGTTGACCTGTTTACATCATGTTGACCTGTGTTGACCTGTTTACATCATGTTGACCTGTGTTTACCTGTTTACATCATGTTGACCTGTGTTTACCTGTTTACATCATGTTGACCTGTTTACATCATGTTGACCTGTTTACATCATGTTGACCTGTTTACATCATGTTGACCTGTGTTGACCTGTTTACATCATGTTGACCTGTTTACATCATGTTGACCTGTTTACATCATGTTGACCTGTTTACATCATGTTGACCTGTTTACATCATGTTGACCTGTTTACATCATGTTGACCTGTTTACATCATGTTGACCTGTTTCCTTAATGTTTACCTGTTTTTTGTATTTATTTTTTCACCTTTATTTAACCAGGTAGGCTAGTTGAGAACAAGTTCTCATTAAAACTGCGACCTGGCCAAGATAAAGCAAAGCAGTTCGACACATACAACGACACAGAGTTACACATGGAATAAACAAACATACAGTCAATAGCACAATAGAAAAAAAGTCTATATACAGTGTGTGCAAATGAGGTACATCATGTTGACATGTGTTTATCTGTGTTTACATCATTTTGACCTTTGTTAACATCAAGTTGACCTGTGTTTAACGTCATGTTTACCTGTGTCCCGGACTCCAGGTGCGGGGGGCTGGTCTCCCCAGGACAGCGACAGCTACCCGTGGCTCCAAGTGGACCTGGGCAACCGGAGACAGGTGGTTGCCGTGGCAACACAGGGCAGGTACAGCAGCTCTGATTGGACGACAAGGTACAGGCTGCTCTACAGCGACACGGGCAGGAACTGGAAGCCTTATCACCAGGACGGAAACATATGGGTAGGTAACACAAAACCAGTGTGTGTGTGCGTGTGCGTGTGTGTATGTGTGTATGTGCGTGTGTGTGTTTTCCTATGGGAATCAGCCAAATGACCTGATCATGGTTGTGTTGTGTGGAAACTCCCCAGTGATAAATGTGTAGTTGTTCCACTGGAGGGAACATGAAGCTGTTGTTTTTGTGTGCTGCGTCATAATCGTTTGGGACTCATTATTAATTCAACAGTGTTATGTTTCGGCCATTAAACCTGATCTATAGCTTTTAATGTTTCTGCAAATAAAAATGATTACACCATCTATCTTACATCGTTCGTGTAATTTTGCCCACCTGGCTGTTTTTAAGGGATGTGACATCTATATTGGTTTTTAATTTATCTCCGGTGTAAGTGTAAATATTACAGACTAAACTAACATTCATCTGATCATTTTCTCTAACCTTTCACACACACCACACACACACCACACTCAGTACAATACGCCTACGTGAAAGACCTGGCAGAAAGGACGGGATTGTCTTGGATGGAGTTTCAGTTTTCTACTGTACCTCGCCAGGGCGACAAAGTAAACCGCTATGTAAAAATAAAGTCTTCTCAAGGCAGGCTGCTGTATCCGTTGTAGATAAGTCCTGTTTTCATTTCTGCACAATAGGATGAAGCTTAGAGGAATATACTGGTTAAAGCTCCCGCCTGGCTAAAGAAGGGAAGAGACAAAGAGCTTTACCCTGGAATTATATGCTGAGAAAAGCGGGATGGGGGTAAAGAGGAAGTATGGAAGGATGAGAGAAAGAGAGAGAGAGAGAGAGAGAGAGATTTGAGTTTTTATAAAACCTTTATTTTATACTCAAGTGTTAACATAAATAATGACACACTGCCTTTTCAGAAATGAAACAACAAATGTAATTCCTAAACAAAATAAATAAAATAAAAATACAAAAAAACATATACATTCAACTTATTTCATCAACAAAAAATAATTTCCCCTCCTCTACAAAACAAAGCGCTCCTTCGTAGGCCCACTTCTCCTCAAACAATAGGAGATCTTTTACAGCTGAGAAGAACTCAAAATCCACTTTTATTCTTGCTTTCACTAATCCTTTAAAAACACATCTTACATCCTGCCCATATCCCGTTTCTATCTTATGTTTCCTACTCAGAAAAATTGACATCTTAGCTTGTCCCAAAATAAAATTTAACAGTTGACATTTTCTCTTCTGTTGCTTACTATATTGAAACCCCAAAATAAAAACAGTGTTATTGAAAATCTCCCCTACAGCTTTAAACAAAGATTCCAGCATTTCCAATAGAGGTTTTATCCTCTCACACTCCATAAAACAGTGAAAAATGGTTTCTCTTATATTACAAAAAGGACATCCATCTCTAACATCTGAGTTAATAACAGATACAAAAGCATTAACTGCAATGATGCCATGTAAAACCCTCCATTGCATATCACCAGTACCCTTTTGTAACGGTGGTTTGTACAGTGCTCTCCATGCTGGCTTTACCTTTTCATCAATGCCCAATTTTACCCTCCATGGAGTGTCTTTTCTATTTTTCAATTTATCTTTATTCAACACCTTGACACACCCCCTATGCAAGTCCTTCCCATTCACCTCATCCAAACCCACCTCCTCCAACCCTCTCAAATCCAGCAATAACGCCTTTCTTTCTGACTCTGGGATATTTGGTGTAATCCCTAGTCTTGGAAATGAGACGTCTTCATCTTGTACCTTCTTCTTGTGGCTATTAAGCATACCCCACTCTTCCGCTGACAGAGCCTTCCTGCAGCTTCCCAGCAGTTGTCCGACAATCCTTTCCGACCTCACCCCCAAATGTTCAGCCACCCGTCTTCCATCCATTAAGGCGGGCCCAGCCATGGCCATTAACTGTTTTAAGGTGATGATTTTGCCCTTCACCAGAATCTTGGAGAAATGTGAAACAGCTGCAGTTGTACAATCCAGTCTTGCCCCATACACCAGAGGTTCCTCCAACAGCCAATGCACTGACTCTGCTGAAGTTCGTCTGGACACCTTCATTATGCTCCACACTCTGAGAAGGCCTCTGTAAAACGGAGGTACTCCCTCCCTAGAAATCTGGCTACTATCAACCAGAAATAAAGCCTTCTTTAAACCTAATCCTCCAACCCGCTGTAATACAAGACCTGCCACCCCTCTCCACACCACATTTTCCGGTCCATAAAGCAACCTTTGAATAAACTGAAACCGGAAAGCAGCAGCCCTACTAGCAAGATGTACAAGACCTTGTCCCCCCTCCTCTTTTGACAAATACAAAACACTTTGTGGAACCCAGTGATATTTATCCCAAAAGAAATCTACAATAATTGCCTGTATCTTAGCCAGAAGGCCAGATGGTGGTTCTAAAACTGACAACCGATGCCACAGTGCAGAGGCAATCACATTATTAACTATAATAGTGCGCCCCGTATATGACATACGAGATAGCAACCATCGCCATCTCCTCATCCTTCCTTCCACCATTTCAACCACCCCAATCCAATTTTTTTCCATAGTCTCCTCATCTCCTAGGTACACTCCAAGATACTTAAAACCTCCCTTACACCATTCCAGCCCCCCTGGCAAAGCCATGATCCCTCCAGACCATTCTCCAATCTGTAAAGCACAACTCTTTTCCCAATTTACCTTTGCAGAGGATATTCCCCTAAAACGATCAACCATTTGACTCAAACTATCCACCTCCGCTTGATTTTTCACTAACACAACTACATCATCAGCATAGGCTGAGAGACGAATAGGAGGAATATCCTCTGAAAGGTACACCCCTTCAATGCGACTTCTAATGCTATTTAGTAGTGGCTCTATAGCAATGGCATATAACATTCCTGACAAAGAACATCCCTGCCTAATACCTCTACACACTTTAAAAGGAGCACTCAAACCACCGTTAACTTTCAATACACTTTCAATGTCACCATATATCACCTTTATCATGGCAATAAAACCAGAGCTGAACCCAAACGCCTCAAACGTGTGCCATAAATATTGATGTTCAACTCGGTCAAATGCCTTTTCCTGATCAATTGAAATTAGACCAGCATCCAACCCAATAGCCCTAGAGACGTCCAAAAAATCACGAATCAGAGAAATGTTATCCCCTATCTGCCTGCCAGGAACACAGTAGGACTGGTCCGTATGTATGATTTGCCCCATCACCTCCCTCAGCCTGTTGGACAAAGCCTTTGACAAGATCTTATAATCAGTGCACAATAAAGCCACCGGCCTCCAGTTCTTCACCTCCCTAGGGTCACCCTTTTTGGGCAGTAGGGTGAGGACAGCCCTTCTGCAGCTTATTGGTAGTAACCCTCCGGTTAAACTATCATTAACTACTGCTAGCCAATCCTCTCCCAACATAGCCCAAAAAGACTTAAAAAAGTCAACGGGAAGCCCATCAATGCCTGGTGCCCTTCCATTTTTCATGCCTTTTAATGCAGTGTATAACTCCTGCAAAGACAATGGTTGCTCAAGCTCAACCTGAGCTTCTGCAGCCACCTGTGGGAGCCCATCAAGGAACTGCTGTGTCACTGTTTTATCCTCTTTGTACTCACACTTGTAGAGCTCAGCATAGAACTCTACTGCCCTCTTTCTAATTTCACTAGGGCTAGTGAGCTCTTGTCCAACAGCTGATTTGAGACAATGAATAATTTTTCTTTGTCCATTCTTTTTCTCTAAACCAAAGAAAAATTTGGATGAGGCATCCATTTCAGAGATTCCCTGAAACTTACTTCTCACCAATGCCCCCTGTGCTCTGATACCCAGCAGGTCTGCCAATGCAGCTTTTTTCCTCTTGAGGGCCTGAGTATGGCCTCGATCTCCTGTGGTCTCACCCAACGTCATGAGTTCCACTATTTCAAACTCTAGGGCTTTCATTGATCTGGTGATATCCTTGTTGACATTCCTCGTGTATTGATTACAGAATTGTTGAATCTGGATTTTCCCTATATCCCACCACTGTTGAAGGGATACAAAACTGGCCTTTTGAGACCTCCACCTCTCCCAGAAAAAACTAAAACATTTCCTGAAGTGAGCATCACTCAATAAAGTTATATTAAAATGCCAGTATGCGCTTTTGGGTTTTACATCGTTAATGAACACCACCTCTGTTATTAAACAATGATCAGAAAATCCCACTGGGGTTATCACACTTGATTTACAGACCTGAGATTGATGCTCAAAACAATAAAACCTATCTAACCTGGCCATAGAGATGGTGTTCTCTCTCACATGCGCCCAGGTGTACTGCCTTGTGCTTCCATGTTGACTCCGCCAAATATCACACAGTTCATGTGTTA
>NC_052339.1:29294449-29304449 GCF_016432855.1 Salvelinus namaycush
TGTGTGTGTGTGTGTGAGAGAGAGAGAGAGATCTAATCAGTTCTGAGCCCTCTTATCTAACCTTCTCCCTGTACTCTACCCGTCCGTGTCCCCTCAAATAGATATGGCAGTGGCACACTCACACACACACACGCACACACACACACTCACACACACTCCTCTCTCCCGTGTCCACTCAAACAGATGTGGTGATGATGAAAATGAAATTTGAGCAGCAGTGAATTTTATCTAACCTCCCTCTCTTCTCTCCACCTCTCATCTCCTATCCTCCGTCTCCACTGTTCTGTTACTCCTTTCAAACTCAACCGCCCTTCTCTCTCTCTCTCTCTCGCTCTCTTTTTCAGGGGCAGACGTAATAAACTTTGATGGACAGGGAGTTATATCTTACCGATTTAAGGTAAGAAATAAATCCTTTATTTTTCATGTAGTCATGTCTGTCTCTGTTTACTTCCACTTGAGACCATCTTCCACTTGAGACATCTTCCACTTGAGACCATCTTCCACTTGAGACCATCTTCTTCAATTCCAGTCCTGGAGAGCTACTGGGATGTGCAGGCTTTAGTTCCATTCCAACACTAACATACCAGGACCGGAATTGAATAAGTCTGTCAGTTTAATCTGACTTATAAAATCAAGACATTATTATTTTGTATATATCAAACATTGTTCCCAACCCTAGGTGAAGAAGATGAAGATTATAAAGGATGTGATCGCTCTGAAGTTTAAGACATCAGAAAGTGAAGGAGTCATTCTACATGGAGAGGGACAGCAAGGAGACTATATTACATTAGAGCTACGCAGAGCCAAACTACTGCTGCAGATTAACCTAGGTATAACACACACACACACACACACACACACACACACACACACACACACACACACACACACACACACACACACACACACACCCACACACACACACACACACACACACACACACACACACACACACACACACACACCCACACACACACACACACACACACACACACACACACACACACACACACACACACACACACACACACACACACACTGTCCTGATGTGTGTTTAATCATGTGATTGCCAGGCAGTAACCAGTACGGTTCGATCCTGGGCCACACCTCTGTGACGTCTGGAAGTCTATTGGATGATCACCACTGGCACTCTGTGATGATTGAACGATACCGACGCAACGTTAACTTCACACTGGACACACACACACAACACTTCAGGACCAACGGAGAGTTTGACCATCTGGATCTAGACTACGAGGTGAGGAGCTAAAGAAACACACACACACAGACACACAGAGACACACACACACACATAGACACATAGAGACACACACAGAGACACACAGACACATAGAGACACACACAGACACATAGAGACACACACAGAGACACACACAGACACATAGAGACACACACAGAGACACACACAGACACACAGACACACAGAGAGACACACACACAGAGAGACACACACACACAGATACACACACAGACACACAGAGACACACACAGCCACACAGAGACACACACAGATACAGAGAGACACACAGACAGACAGAGAGACACATAGACACACACAGACACACAGCGACACATACAGACACACAGAGACACACACATACACAGAGAGACACACAGACACACAGAGAGACACATAGACACACACAGACACACAGAGACACACACAGACACACACAGAGACACACAGAGACACATACACACAGACACACAGACACACAGAGACACAAAGAGACACACACACACACACACACAGACACACACAGAGACACACACAGACACACACAGACACACACAGATACACACAGACACCCAGAGACACACAGAAACACACACACACACAGACACACACAGACACACAGAAACACAGAAACACACACAGCCACACAGAGACACACAGAGACACAGACACACACACAGACACACACAGACACACAGAAACACAGAAACACACACACACACACAGACACACACAGACACACAGAGACACACAGAGACACACAGAGACACAGACACACACACAGACACACACAGACACACAGAGACACACAGAGACACACATCATTGTTCCACTTCTTCAGAAGCCGCTGCAGACACATTGGCAACTTTATCTTTGTATGTAGAGTGTCTCTCAGTACCCCTCCCCTCCCTGCAACCCTGTCTCGCTCTCCTCCCACCCTCTACAGTATAGACCAATAACAGCCGTCATGTAAGACTAATTAACACTCTGTCCTGAGAGAGCACAGCAGTCAACTTCCCCCTCCCTCCTCCTCCCTCTCCATATTCCTCTGTCTCATCTCTGACTCACCCTTTTAACACCCTCCTCCGCTTGTCAGTGTCATACTGTCACTTCTCTTTGCTGCATTTTCTCTCCCTTCTTTTTTCTTCTGCTTTCTCTTTTCTTATTTTTTACTCTCTCTCCCTCACTCTCTCCCTCACTCTCCCCATTACTCTTTCTCTCCCTCACTCACTCTCTCTCTCTCCCTCACTCTCTCTCTCCCTCACTCTCTCTCTCACTCTTCCCATTACTCTTTCTCTCCCTCACTCACTCTCTCTCTCTCTCCCTCACTCTCTCTCTCCCTTACTCTCTCTCTCCCTCACTCTCTCTCTCCCTCACTCTCTCCCTCACTCTTCCCATTACTCTTTCTCTCCCTCCCTCACTCTCTCTCTCTCTCCCTCACTCTCTCTCTCCCTTACTCTCTCTCTCCCTCACTCTCTCTCTTCCTCACTCTCTTTCTCTCCCTCACTCTTTCTCCCTTACTCTCTCACTCCCTCACTCTCTCTATCTCTCCCACTCTCTCTCCCTCGCTATCTCTCTCTCCCTCACTCTCTCCCTCACTTTCTCGCTCTCCCTCACTCTCTCTCTCTTTCCCTCACTCTCTCTTACCCTTACGTTCTCTCTCCCTTACTCTCGCTATCCCTCACTCTCTCTCTCCCTTACTCTCTCTCTCTCCCTCACTCTCTCTATCTCCCTCACTCTCTCTCTCTCTTACTCTCTCTCCCTCGCTATCTCTCCCTCCCTCACTCTCTCCCTCACTCTTTCCCTCCCTCACTCTCTCTCTTCCTCACTCTCTCATTCCCTCACTCTCTCTTTTCCTCACTCTCTCTCCCTCCCGCTGTCGCTCCCCCACTCCCTCCCTCACTCTCTCTCCCTTACTCTCTCTCTCACTCTCTCTCCTTTTCTCTCTCTCTCACTCTCTCTCCCTCACTTTCTCTTTCCCTCACATTCTCTCCCTCAATCTCTCTCTCCCTCACTCTCCTTACTATCTCTCTCTCTTTCTCTCTCCCTTACGCTATCTCTCCCTTACTATCTCTCTCCCTCACTCTCTCTCTCCCTTACTATCTCTCTCCTTCACTCTCTCTCTTCCTCACTCTCTCTCTCCCTTACTCTCTCCCTCACTCTCTCCCTTTCCTCTCTCTATTTTATTTTTCTTCCACGTGTCAGCTATAATTACCAGTGTTTGCGGTTCGATTTGTTTCCTGTACTTTGAGTAGCACTTTGATACCAGAGGAAATTAGAGTTACACTCACTCATCAGGACTAATCCATATTAGACAATTCATGCTGGATGTTAATACAATGAAACAGTACTGCACACTAATACCACTTACAACAGGAAATAGATTTTTAAATACCCAAGAAATATCATACAAACAAACGAATGTGCAACAAGTGAATGTGCATGCATATACACATGGGTATAATGTGATGGTTGATGAGGATATTAGCAGTTGATTCGTTGACTAACTGATTCACTCCTGATAGTGTGACTGCTTCTACTCAGTGCAGAACTACCAGAGCTACTTGTTGTGTCTTTTTAAGGCCTGGATTCCCTTGTACGCTCTTGGCTTTAATTAATATGGGTAGTGAAGCATCACAGTGCACACACACACACACACACACACACACACACACACACACACACACACACACACGCACACGCGCACACACGCACGCACACACACACACACACACACACACACACACACACACACACACACACACACACACACACACACACACACACACACTGAATGATGACACATGCAGGAACATTTAGGGAGTACTAAGACAGTAAAGAAAAAACACTGAATCCCTCTTAGAAGACGACATGCCAAAATGCTGTTTTATACGTTGGTCTCTCCCTCTTTTTATTACGTATCTTATCTCTCTCTCTCTCTCTACTGTAGTTGAGTTTTGGTGGCATGCCCTACAGTGGTAAGCCAGTGGGAGGGGGGATGAAGAACTTCAGAGGCTGTATGGAGAGCATCAACTACAACGGAGATAACATCACTGATTTGGCACGACGCAAAAAGCTAGATACTTCCAGCTTTGTAAGTTACACACACACACACACACACACACTGTCACGGTCTATCTCTCTGTCTCCATCTCTGTCTCTGTCCATGTTTTTGCTTCTGTCGCCATCTCTGTCTCTGTCCATGTTTTTGCTTCTGTCGCCATCTCTGTCTCCGTCCCTGTCTCCATCTGTCTCCATTGCTGTCTTTGTCTCTGTCTTTGTCTCTGTCTCCATCCCTGTCTCCATCCCTGTCTTTGTCTCTGTCTCCATCTCTGTCTTTGTCTCTGTCTCCATCTCTGTCTCCATCTCTGTCTCCGTCCCTGTCTTTGTCTTTGTCTCCATCTCTGTCTCCATCTCTGTCTCCATCTCTGTCTCTGTCTCCGTCTCTGTCTCCGTCCCTGCCTTTGTCTCCATCCCTGTCTTTGTCTCTGTCTCCATCTCTGTCTCCGTCCATGTCTTCGTCTCTGTCTCCATCTCTGTCTCCATCTCTATCTCCATCTCTGTCTTCATCTCTGTCTCCATCTCTGTCTCCGTCTCTGCCTCCGTCCCTGTCTTTCTCTCTGTCTCCATCTCTGTCTTTGTCTCCGTCCCTGTATCCATGTCTGTCTTTGTCTCTGTCTCCATCTCTGTCTCATCTCTGTCTTTGTCTTTGTCTCTGTCTTCATCTCTATCACCATCTCTGTCTCCATCTCTGTCTCCATCTCTGTCTTCGTCTCTGTTTCCATCTCTATCTCTATCTCTATCTCTGTCTCCGTCCCTGTCTTTGTCTCCGTCCCTGTCTTTGTCTCTGTCTTGGTACAATACGTTTTCATCTTAGAATTGATCAAAGCAAACAACTAATGATGAGCATCTCCTCTCTCTCTCTCTCTCTCTCTCTCTCTCTCTCTCTCTCTCTCTCTCTCTCTCTCTCTCTCTCTCTCTCTCTCTCTTTCTCTCTGTCTCTCTCTCTCTGTCTCTTTCTCTCTGTCTGTCTGTCTGTCTCTCTATCTTTCTCTCTCTCTCTCTCTCGCTCTCTCTTTCTCTCTCTCCTTAGCGTAATCTGTCATTCTCTTGCGTGGAGTCACACTCCTTCACAGTTTTCTTCAACGCTACCAGCTTCCTGCAGCTCCCGGGAAGAGCCAACCAAGATGTAA
This sequence comes from Salvelinus namaycush, assembly GCF_016432855.1. NCBI lineage: Eukaryota > Metazoa > Chordata > Actinopteri > Salmoniformes > Salmonidae > Salvelinus > Salvelinus namaycush. Next base: position 29,299,901 of record NC_052339.1, read on the forward strand.
TATCATTGGGGTTCCAGTTCCGCACGTGGAACGCTGATGGACTCCTCCTCTTCAGTAACCTTGATGATGGAACGCTTGAGATTGCCCTTGACGACGGGAAGGTTGTCGTTCACTTCAATGTGACACAGATGAAGAACACCAGGATAGACATATCATCAGGTAGGAAATAATACACACACAGACACACCCATCACAGCCGTTGTGTGTCTCCAATCCTGCCATCTTGGTAGCGATGATGATTGCCTCTAACAACTAATGACTAATTAGCAATAATCAGACGGCAGTATATCAAGGTCGTTCCTGTGGTTACGCCGCACGTTGTTTTGATGCTGTTGTCAAGGAGGAGACACTGATGGTTTGCTAATTACATGATTGTGTGTGTAAAGTGTGAAAATATGTTGTTTTTTTATACACTTGTCTGCCTTGAGAGGAGATACTTAAAAACCAAACACAAGACACTCTAGACTGCAAGGTTAACACATTAAACCTTCCAACTCTGATGTGATCGATGAAATCTCCCTCTCTCTCTCTTCCTCCTTCTCTCCCTCCCTCTCTCTTCCTCCTTCTCTCCCTCCCTCTCTCTCTCTTCCTCCTTCTCTCCCTCTCTCTCTCTTCCTCCTTCTCTCCCTCCCTCTCTCTCTCTTCCTCCTTCTCTCTCTCTCTCCCTCTCTCTCTCTTCCTCCTTCTCTCCCTCCCTCTCTCTCTCTTCCTCCTTCTCTCCCTCCCTCTCTCTCTCTTCCTCCTTCGCTCCCTCCCTCTCTCTCTCTTCCTCCTTCTCTCCCTCCCTCTCTCTCTCTTCCTCCTTCTCTCTCTCTCTCCCTCTCTCTCTTCCTCCTTCTCTCCCTCCCTCTCTCTCTTCCTCCTTCTCTTTCTCTCTCCCTCTCTCTCTTCCTCCTTCTCTCTCTCCCTCCCTCTCTCTCTCTTCCTACTTCTCTCTCTCCCTCCCTCTCTCTCTCTTCCTCCTTCTCTCTCTCTCTCCCTCTCTCTCTCTCTCTCTCTCTCAATTCAATTCAATAGACTTTATGACATGGCAAATTAAATTACTTACATTGTCAAAGTACACACATAACAATGGTCGGACCAACAGCAATAATAGTAGTAGTGGAAATTATTAACTTTAAAAGCAACTACAACAACAATAGTAATGACAATAAAAAATAAATACATGACTGAAAAGCAACATGGCATGGTATGAAAGCCCCCCAAAATACTATTGTTACATTTGCGCTTTTCACTGGCTGTGAAAGAGGCCACATATTTAGGTTTTCACACAATAAATACTTTTATAGTTTCAAATTCTTTGTAATGAATGATCATTTTGGGAAAGAAAGATTCTCTTCGGTCTGAGTATTTGTCACAGTGTAATAGGAAATACAGCTCTGTCTCTACCTATAACGATTCAGGTAAGACCAGAGGGCAGACTGTGTTGAAGTAATAATGTTTGTTACAGCAACGGGGGCAGGCAAACGACAGGTCAAGGCAGGCAGGGGTCGATAATCCAGAGTGGGGCAAAGGTACAGGATGGCAGGCAGGCTCAGGGTCAGGGGCAGGCAGAGTGGTCAGGCAGGTGGGCTCGGAGTCAGAACAGGCAAGGGTCAAAATCAGGAGGGCGAGAAAAGAGAGATTGGAAAAAGCAAGGGCTGAGACACAAAACGCTGGTTGACTTGAACGAACAAGACGAACTGGCACAGACAGATAGAAAACACAGGTATAAATACCCAGGGGATAAGTGGGGAAGATGGGCGACACCAGGAGGGGGGTGGAGACAAGCACAAGGACAGGTGAAACAGATTAGGGCGTGACAGTACCTCTCCCCTGGAGCAGAGTGAGCACAGCCTGTCCTCTCTGCGCAGACAGGTTTGTCTATGACAACCTGTCTCTATGACCAGGCTGTGCTCACTGAGTCTACATAGTTAGTGTTTTCCTCAGACACAGTGGTCAGATGTGCATTTCGCTACACTCACATTAACATCTGCTAACCATGTGTATGTGACCAATACAATTTGATTTGATTTGATCATCACTGTGTACCGTCTGTTTTGAGACAAATAGCATTAAAGTTTACTTAGATTTTTTGTGGTCTTTCCAATAGGTGTTATATATATATTTTTGCTTTGTTATAATTTGGTTGGGCCAGATTATCTGAGTGCTGTCCTGAGGCTCTATGGGCTTGGCTTGGGTTAGTGAACTGAGCCTCAAAAACCGGCTGGCTGAGAGGTCTCTTCTCTTGTTCCATCTGTTGACATTATAGGGCTGTGTGATGAAATGTTTTGGGGTCCCTTGTTTTTAGATGGTTGTATGGCTTTTTTTTCAATTTGAATAAGGAGGGGGTATTGGCCCAATTCTGCTCTACATGTGTTATCTGGAGGTTTTCTCTGCACTTGCAATATACTCTGGCAAAACTCTGCATGCAGTATTTCAATTGGATGTTTGTCCCATTTGGTCAATGCATTATTGGAGAGTGGACCCCATACTTCACTGCCATATCCAGCAATTGGTTCTATAACTTCTAGGTTTTTTGTTGTTGCCAGATCCTAATTGGAATTTCGATTTTTGTGATATCCAGGTATTTGTGATATCCAGGTATTTGTGATATCCAGACCTCTTTTGGAATATAATTATATTCAAGGTTTTAAGGTTGACTGTCAGAGCCCAGGTCTGGCTGCAGATGATCTAGGTGCTGCTGTAACCCCTCCTTAGTAGGAGACAGCAGCACCAGGTCATCTGCGTACAGCAGACCCTCCTTAGTAGGAGACAGCAGCACCAGGTCATCTGCGTACAGCAGACCCTCCTTAGTAGGAGACAGCAGCACCAGGTCATCTGCGTACAGCAGACCCTCCTTAGTAGGAGACAGCAGCACCAGGTCATCTGCGTACAGCAGACCCTCCTTAGTAGGAGACAGCAGCACCAGGTCATCTGCGTACAGCAGACCCTCCTTAGTAGGAGACAGCAGCATGTCACAGCATGTCACAGCAGCATGTCACTGAGAGAAGAAGTCTGTTTGCTTGTTTGCAATTTTACCCAAACATTTCTTTTTTAGTGTACATTGATTTAATAACATCGTATGTTGTTCCTCCAATACAGCTTCGTTTATTTCAAAAATACCTTCAAATTGAGCCAAATGCACTTAGTGTGGAAGGTATAAATGTGGTCTGTTGTGGTCGACTTGTTTGTCACTTAGGAGGGTATAAATGTGCAGTGGCGTGTATTCATGGATGCCAAGGGAAGCCAGGCTTCCCCCAAAAATGTACCTAGAAAAAAAGAAAATGATTTATCTTTCTCTCTGTGTTTCATAATTTTCCTTCAATTCACAAAAGGCTGAATGTATCTCAACGGCGGAAGCATCCGAGCGAGCAAAACATTGCCCCTCTGTCTCTGTGTGTGTAGGCCATCTATCTGATGCCATCTGGTCATAACGAGTATGACATTGCCCCTCTGTCTCTGTGTGTGTAGGCCATCTATCTGATGCCGTCTGGTCATAACGAGTATGACATTGCCCCTCTGTCTCTGTGTGTGTAGGCCATCTATCTGATGCCATCTGGTCATAACGAGTATGACATTGTTGCCACCCATAGCATTGAATGCAAGGGAAGCCAGCAAGCATTTGGCCTCCCTTTATACATTTTTTTATAAAATAATAGCCAATCAGCGTTGAGCTAAACTGAGGGAGCTCAACTGTGAATGGTCCTGGGAGAGCAAAAAAAGTGTCAAAGAAATTCCTATTAAAAAAAGTGTTTGGTGTCACTCCTATCAAATCGCAACTAGCGCCTACGTCCTTGATAGAAACAACTTGAATTGTTGCGTGTCGTTGTGCTGGTGTCCTCTGGAGGCTATCTAGCTAGCTAGCTAAAATTGGCCCATGGATGGAGATGGGGATTTGGACTTGTGGTTTTACTTAATTATCCGTGCTGGTGAATGATTATAATGGTGATTCTGATCCAACCATTAATTCATACATTGTGCCCCTGGCCTGAGAGGATGGAAGTACAATATGTAGCTAGATGTTAACTAGCTAATGTTGCCCATGAAAGGAAGTTAGGCTATTGAGCAAGCATTTTAACCAGGTAGCCTATGACAACACAACTAAAAGTACTGTATGACAGAGTCATAGACCGTTTCATCAACATGAAAGAGAAGAGGATGGCATTGGCTTTTCTCTACAAGTAGGGTGAGTCAACAGGTTTTTTCTACTTGCATCAAGGCGCACACACACGCACACACACGCACACACACAGAAATCAGAACCATGGACAACCACATATTATTTAGCTTACGTGAATTGGACTAAATTGTTTTTGGTATCGTTTAGTTGTTGCTGTAGTAGACTAAGCAGAGGTGATTTGATGATGATGAAATGTTGAAGTTGAAATGGTGCTGGAATAGCGGCGGCAGCTCCTGTTTTCTTTGCAACTTGCGGTAACTCTCCGTGGTTCTAAATCAATAGATGTTTAGTAGTCTGAAAATGTCAGAAACATTAACTTGCTTGATGATGCTGTAGGTCATGTAACAGTTTGTTACATGGAATATGCTTTGTGGACTTCACCAGACA